>NW_015150644.1:805958-807177 GCF_000732505.1 Cyprinodon variegatus | reverse complement strand
CTTCCATACATAGAAGCAATTTTGTGTCTAATTTTCTTAATTCAGTGCTTTTTTAAATCAATTGATTAAACCATTTCACATAAGAGACATGCCACAGTGTGCTGTTTAACTTCCTCTGAGATTCGCATGTCATTTTCCATGAAAAATCCAAACAGATCCAGCTGGTTGGATATAATTGATCGAATCTGTTAAGGAAGCAGTTTCATATCTGTCCCCAGATTTTTGCTTCCTTTAACATGAAAAAAAAAATGAGATGTACAGATGGTTTTCTTAATTTGATTCATGGAGTCGATGGCAAGCATCATCACCATCATCACAGTGTGCAGAGGTGTTTGCTAACAGCAGGTCTCCTGTCTGAGTGCCTGATCCAGATGGCTAAATGTGATTGGAGATGGTCGGTGATTAAAGGGTGGTAGCAGAAGCAAAGCCATATGGGCCTGGACTTTTCTAACACCCGGCAGATCTTAAATGCAGTTTTATCATAACGTTCTTTATAGCTTTGTTCTTTCACCCTCATTAATCCTGTTGAAAAAACAGTGGAAGAAATTTGAGCACATAGCAAATATATTTCCAGGGTTCATCCTCTCTCACATGGTCAATGCCAGCTCCTAACATCCCGTTGATGAGCATTTCCTGTTTTTGTAGAGCATCAAGTTAAACATTTTGTTGGTAAAACCTGAAGGTTTTATGGTTTGGAGCTCAATGTTTTAGTTTCTTAAAGGTAAGTTTCTTAAAGAGAAGTTGCTTAGAGTTCAGGCCCAGTGGTTGAGAGTAGAGATGGACTTTTTTTCGGGAATCCCACGGGTCACGGGATTCCCGTGGGATTCCCGTGGGATGGGAGTCAGTATTAGTAACGATCACGTGATTGGGACGGTACAGGATTAAACATTAACGGGAGCAGACGGGAGCGGGACAAACCAATAGTAACTAAAAAAAACTAGGATAGATGCCAAAAAATAAAATAAAATAGAAAGAAAAAAAATCCATTACTGGCACCGCCATTTTGTAGTTTTTTTCCTTGAAGCCTACACTATGATGCTAGTCAAAAAAACTACACGACCCAAAAACCAACAGTGCTTCCGCTCTGAGTTTTTCACCCGCGCTCAAAAACAGCAATGAAGGGACCAACAGTTAGTGGCGAACTTGACTTCGAAAAGTTTGATTTGCAACGCAAGCTGAATGGGAGTGGTGCAGGAGCGGGAGTCATTCTGAATGGGAG
>NW_015150644.1:803812-804259 GCF_000732505.1 Cyprinodon variegatus | reverse complement strand
GAGTGGGACGGGACAGGAGTGAAAATCCACTCCCGTGTCGGGCTCTAGTTGAGAGGCAGAACAGGGCAGGTTCAGGAAATCAGAAACACCAAGAAACTCTAAAAACACTCTAACCACTGGTTTCCAGAGAACAAGATTAATCTGGCCCTGATGACTGGAAGCAAGCTCCTTAAATAGAGGCAGGAGCAGGTGGATCAGATGAGTAGTGATGAGAAACTGGTCAGAGTTATACAGGTGAACGGAATGAGTAATTAAGCGAGTCATCGGTGCCAAGGTCATAACAGAATTTCTTGAGTCTGATGCTGAAGTTGTCAATAGCAAATGCCACCCTCTGGTTTAGGGAAGAACGGCTTGTTCCACCAAATGTTACAGAATCGTTAAAAAAATTCTGGATTAAGATATGGATCATGGCCAAAATGTAATGGATTGTTCCCTGAACTGAGGTTC
>NW_015150644.1:799449-802644 GCF_000732505.1 Cyprinodon variegatus | reverse complement strand
TTTTTGGGAGAAGTAACTAGTAACTATAACTAATTACTTTTTCAAAGTAACGTGCCCAACACTGCCTAAAACACAACCTGCTTGGGGTGGGTAATGAGAGGATTAAGGCAAAACCAAAACATGAAATTAAAAGGTAAAAAATTAAAAATCTAGCAAAGAAAAAAAAAACTCTAAACAGAAAATGATTGCTTAAGAAAAAACATAATGCCCCAAATAGAAATAAGAGAAAACATAGAAAAGTAAAACAAATGAATCAATGAAACCCCACACCATGGTATAAGAAGAGAGAAAAGAGGTTCTGAACTAATATAAACATTATTATCATTTCCAACAACTTTATCTTTAACTCTATTTGCAGAAACAAACATCTGCATATCTCCAAACACTCTCTCCCATCTCCACACATGCATTCTGGGAGCAGTCATTGACAAATTTTCACTCTGCTAATAAAGGAGATACTGCATTGGGTATTTTGCTCTCGAAATAAAACAACAAATCTCATTTTTATTTTTATTTCTCCTCCGCCGGGGATCCCACACATCTTGATTAGCTGTGGGCAGAGGCGTGTATTTAAAATGAACTTCAGAGACTCCTCTTCCAATGATTAAACCCGTTTATTATTACCTCTCAAAATGTCTGCGCTGAAACCAGATCTTCTTTATCTCCCCTCCACATTCCCTGTCCCCTAATGAGCTGCTCTGGATCATTTTAACTCTGGACAACACTGAATATTTAAACTTGATTCTCTCAACATGCTAAAAACTAAGCTACACTGCAAAAATTGAAATCTAAATAAGCATTTTTTTTTTTAAATAAGTGCATTTTGTCTTGAATTGAGGTGGTAAGTGAGACACTTTGCCAATGGGACAAGAATATTTACATTTAAAATAAGAACAAGCAATTGCATTGTCTTATTGCAAGTGCATATTATCTAATTATCTTATTTTAAGAGTAAAATACTCATTCCATTGGCAAATTATGCCATTTAGCTAATAAAATTAAGGGTAAATACACTTGATTTAAGACATTTGTACTTATTTCTGGATCATTTTTGCAGTGTAAAATGACTTCTTCGACCTATAGGTGTCACTGTGGGTCCGACCACTGCTTCTGGTCTGGTTGCATCATCATTGCCTCTCCGTCCCTACATCATGGCCGCTCACATGTTCTCCAATCGGCGTTTTCGTGAAAGTGAAGCTCATAGGAACCCCCCCACCCCCAGCCCTTTGGGACCCTGATGATAATAAATGGATCATAGTCTCCAATCTGCTCGCTGAGAGCTCATGACCCTCCCAACCTGTTGTTTGGCCTGGGACAGCTCTCACTAATAGTCACCTTCCAACTCCGCTTTTTGGAGCATCTGTCAACAAATTTATGCTGCAGCCAGAAAAAGATGGAGTCAGTATTTTAAAGCTGCATGCATGCAGCTCAGTTCTAATAAGACTGTGCTTCATGTTGTCTTTGTACAGAGAGATATTCTATGCAGACCTCTTGAAGGTTGATGTTGTTTTGGGCTTTGCCTGCTTTCTATCCATTTTAATTTCCTCTGATGTAAAGAAAGTTCACATCCCTCAGCTTTAAACCTTGTCCTTCTACACTGCAAAAAAATTCAAATCTCAATAAGTGAGTTTTTTCTTAAAATAAGTGAATTTTTTCTTGAACTAAGGAGGTAAGTGAGACACTTTGCCAATGGAACAAGACAATCTAAATTTAAAATAAGAATAAAACAATTATATTGCCATATTACAAGTGTATATTATCTAATTATCTTATTTTAAGAGTCAAAATACTTATTCCATTGTCAAATCGTCTATTTTACCTGCTCTAATTAAGGGTAAATTCACTTAATTTTGTGCATTTTTACTCATTTTTAGATCGTTTTTGCAGTGTAACCGTCTTTTCCCAGAGCGATCTAAACGGCCTTGTCGGATCACAGGTTGGTTTCACTTAGCCAAACGTCTTAAACCAAACACCTTATGTGATTTATTTAGAAATCCATCAAGCTTTGAAATAATCCAGAGCAAATCAAATGTAACTAAGCTGTAATTATTCTCTGAAATTTACCAGAGTAACTCCGTGCCTGTGATGATACGCGCTGAGTTTACTGGATGGTGGTGAAGCATGGCGACATAAATCATGATGTTAATCAATGCTGAAGCGAGACTTTGATGTACTTGAATCAATTTTTTGGACCTTACAGTTTCGTGTTGTCAAAAACATGGAATGGAGAAGATAATTTATTCATATTAGCAAAGAATCAATATTGAATTTAATCTATTTTTTTTAGATGCACACCATTCTGAAGCTGCAATATGCATAGCACTCTTCTCATAAGCAAAAAGCAGACGGAAAAGATTTTAGATGTTCTCAGAAAGTTATTAAAAAACTCATTAAAATGATAAAACATCTAAATGTAATATAAATATATATATATATATTTCATATAAACAAACAGGATGCATTAACTGTAGTGAGTCGTATAGTGAATCATTTATATTTTATTAAATATCAAGTTAATTACTTGTAGTGACATTTATGCATTCATTAATTTAACCCTGACTAAAGTGGCATTAAATAGAAGATGCGCTGTTTATTGATTAAATGCGATGCTCTTTAATCACAGCTGTGTTTTAAATGGAACCAATTAATGTCTGAGGGAATCAAACGCATGGCTGTGGACTTACATTCCTAATGAATTCTCTTTAGATCAAATTCTGTTTTCAGCTGAATTAGCTAAACATGGACTTTGTTTCAGGGAAATTAGTTTTTTTTCTGACCGTTCATGAAAAAAAGGGACAAGAACAATGAAAGTAATTTGAAATGTAGCCAGAATCTAAAGCAGTAAGATGAATGCGGGGCGTCAGCAGCAGAACCATCTGTCAGCTGGTTTATCTGAGCGGAGACACTGGCTCAGTTCTGGACGCTTTTAATCAGAGTATTGATCTGTGTTCAGGTTTAAACTCTGTAGCATCAGAGTGTCGCAGCATTATTTTCTACTTCTATTAACCTTTGGCGTTTTTAGCCTATTTAAGGGGTGCTGTAGCAACCTTAATTTTAATCAAAACACCCCAAAAATATAAGTTGTTTTTTAATACTTTATGTATTAAATATACATCTGGATACATACATACATATATATATATATATATATATATATATATATATATATATATATATATATATATATATATATAT
>NW_015150644.1:790254-799424 GCF_000732505.1 Cyprinodon variegatus | reverse complement strand
ATATATATATATATATATATATATATATATATATATATATATATATATATATATATATATATATGTATGTATCTAGATTTTTTTTTTCAGTGCTCAAGTGATTCAGACCCCCCCCATAACTGACATTTATGCACTATTTTTGCACGCCACGTATCACTTTACTTGGATTTATAACTTTATTTGGATTTAGTTTTTACATATGCATAGATAAACGTACATATATATATACAGAACAGCTATATGTGTATATATTTTATCTCTTTTTATTCTTATTTTTATCTTTATTATATTGTATAGTTGGATGTGTGTATATATTATATAAAACTTTAACTGGAGCGTGTAACAAAAGTAATTTCCCTCTGGGATTACTAAAGTATTTCTGATTCTGATTATTTTATTATAAAAACTGACTGACATATTTACGCCTTTACATTGAATGTCTGAATTCTGCAAAGGGCTTGCTCTGTTGCACAGTTTATACAAAAAATGTGTCCATTACATCTCTGCAAACTGAACCAACTATTTGCTCCTACTGGCTCATTTTCATCATTAAAAAAATATATATATAAAAAAATCAATTTTAACATGTGTCTGTTTTTGACTCTGACCTGATATAGAGAGACTTTAAAATGTTCCTAAGAGCAGGTTTTGCTTCTTCCCCTCAGCTTTGCTGTGTCTGTTCTTTCACACAGAAGCTGTCATTCCTGCAGTGAAAGGAGAGTTCAAGGATGCATCAAACCGCCAGCAGGCCTCCGCCTGGTGTCAGGTCTTCTCCTTACTGCTCAGCTAATGTGAGGGGCTCTACTGGGTCAGCTTGTGGCGCTCTGCCAGCTCCTCCATGTGGTTTCATTAAGCTCATTGCAGACATGTTAAAAAAGATTTTTTTGGGAGAAAAGACAAAAGGAACTTAGATAAATGAAGTGAGCTTATTTTCCGACTAAAAAAAAACTCAACTTAAAGCTTAGATGTGCTTAAGTTCACAACATAAACAAAGCAAAAATATTCACAGATTTAAAAAATCCTCTTGACTGGAAAAAATCTAAATCTAGATATGTCATAATTTCTTAAAATAAGTGCAATTTTTCTTGGATTGAGGAGGAAAAAGATCCAATTTGCCAGTGGAACCAGAAAAATTACATTTAAAATAAGAAAACACAATCGCATTGTCTTGTTTCAAGTGCATTTTATCTTAATATCTTATGTTAAGAGTAAAAGCATTCATTCCATTGGCAAACTATCTCACTTACCTACTCAAATTAAGGGTAAATGCACGTAATTTGAAAAATTCTGACTTATTTCTAGATTGTTTTTCCAGTGTTCAGTTGATCTGGTTCAAAGGGTTGGAAGAAATTAGCAGCTTATGGTCCAGAAAATACGGTAAATTATGCGGAAGGGAGGCACATATCCGGTACTGTGTGAAAAAGGAATCCCTACACACAGCGTCTGTTTTGATTATAGGTAGGGCCGGCCCCGCCTGGGAACTCTCATGATTGGGTCAGGAACCAGGAAGTAAACGCAGGCTTCAAACTGCCCCAAAGCACTTCGCTACACTTCCTGTAGGTTTGAAAGGGGAAAAACTTCACTTAGGGGATGTTGATGGAGAGGAGTGGTTTTTATTTTTATCTCATGTGGCCCTGAAGTGCAAACCACATCAATATCTTTAAACACAGCTATAAAAATCTACTATAAAAAGGTATCCAATATTACACTTTGTAAGGGCACTGCTCTAATTCCATCCCCAAAGCTTTTATTGTTGATTCTGTTCATGGTGGAGAATCCTGCTTCACAGCAGCAGGTTGAGCCAAACATCCTCTAAATGTGCAGGGTCATCTTTGAGCACGCCATTTCACTTTTCTTTCACCAGTTCACCGCAGTTCTTCCAGCAGTCCACACTTTCTCTGCTCTCTTTTTCTCATGGTCTTCTCCTTCTTTCCCATCGCCCGGCTTGCCACAGGTTTGCCTGCTGTGTCTAAAAGTAGCAGCAGCAGCAACCCAGACTGAAAGCTCATTGGCTCATTTGGATCACGTTCAGCCTAGACCCGGACGCTCCCCAGGGCTTTACCGTATTAACAGGAGAAGAGGCGCAAGCGAAATTAGACACTGTCGTTAGACACATGCAGTAATTTATAAATGTTGAAATTCAGGAACCAATCTGACTGGATGATCTGTTTGAATTGTCTCTGCATCATTAAAGGAATAGTACACCCAAAACATGATTAGCCTTCATTTTCTACTCACCCCCATGCTGAACAACACTCTGGAGTACTTTTTTGATATCTCAAATGCATCTGGAGATCTGGGAGGCTTCTTGCTGTTTGCTGACATTCAAATAATGGAGGTCTATGGCGCCCGAGGCAGAAAGGTCCATAAAAGTCCACAAAAAACGTGTCAATATTCCTCCATACTGCTCGTCCAATGTATTCCAAGTGTCCTGAGTGGGTAGCATCCAGAATTTACTCGAAACGAAGTCATTTAGAATGTTTTTAGAGCATAAACAGTAGTGTATAGGATTTCCTGAAAGCGCGCACCTGCGCGATCACGACGCTACGGAAGCCGGCAGACCAAACCAGATGAAAGTGCGCATTCAGCGTCTGCTCTGCCGATAATGCAAGCGTAGAAGAAGAAATGTGCTGTTTACCTGTGCAAAGAAAGAAACAACGAAAGAAAAATGTCTGAGGACTTCAGTGTTGAGGAAGAGCATGAGTTCTTTGCCGAGCTGAATGCGCACTTTCATCTGGTTTGGTCTGCCGCGGTTTCCGTAGACTCGTGAACGCGCTTTTAGGAAATCCTATACACTACTGTTTATGCTCTAAAAACATTCTAAATGACTTCGTTTCCAGTAAATTCTGGACGCTACCCACTCAGGACACTTGGAATACATTGGACGAGCAGTATGGAGGAATATTGAAACGTTTTTTGTGGAATTTTATGGACCTTTCTGCCTCGGGCGCCATAGACCTCCATTATTTGAATGTCAGCAGACAGCAAGAAGCCTCCCAGATCTCCAGATGCATTTGAGATATCAAAAAAGTACTCCAGAGTGTTGTTCAGCATGGGGGTGAGTAGAAAATGAAGGCTAATCATGTTTTGGGTGTACTATTCCTTTAAGATGACATGCTTTGAATTGGCGCTATAGAAATAAACTGAATTGAATTGAAAACATTTCAAATTCTTGCATTTTATAGTCTTTTTCAAACAGTAGCATTTTTTTTTTTGCTGTCAGACAAAACAGCAGTTATTCTGTGCTTATATCAGAATAATGCGATTGATCTTTATGATCCAGGCCAATATTGTTTTCCCTCGGTGCCTAATCCTGAATAATGAAATAGACGGCGGTGTCATATTGCTCATTGGGGCTTCTTGACGCCCATCAGCAGCTCATACACCTGCTACCATCTGATTTGAATGTTTTCAATGTTCAGAGCAAATGAAGAGTGAAATTATATTCATAAACCAGCATATTTCCTGACAGTAAATATAATCCCGTCCATTATTTATGTGGTGATATTGGGAAATGATTCATCTTGCATGGCTCATCTTTGGATGCACATCTTCTGTGAATTCATCCATTTCAGAAAGGACTGAGGGGTAATGAATGTGACACATTACGGAGTGCACACATCAGAGAATATCTCATTAATTACTGAGTGAATTTAATGGAGACTGGTCTGGTCAGTGAGCACAGCTAAGAGAAAAAAGTTCACTCTGCCTGCAGAGATTTACTTCATGTTTTCAGAAATGAGTTAATTCAGCTGAGAGTCGGTTCTCACACTTATTAAATGCTTGTGGCTGTAATCTCTCTCTGTCCAATTAGGAGTCACGTTTTTGGACGACACGGAGCTGCAGCCATCGGTGAGAATACAAAGTCTATCATGCTGAGATGGAGGTTCACAGGATTTAACCCAGAAAGGCCTTGTACAAATTAAAAGTCAGTATTCTTTCCCACAGCCACACTTGTTGCTGCTCCATATAAAACAGTAAAAACACTAAATTCTCTGGTGTTCTCAGGAAGAACATCGTTTCTATGGTGGCCAGGAGCTGTAAAAGTCCTGCATGTATATGAAAGAGCTGTGAATTTGAAAAATACACAAATACACAGAACACCCTCAAACGAGTGATGTTGCAATCACTGAAAACAGAGAGCAGCACTGTGCATATGTGCAAACTAGTCAATACAAAGCCCACTGCAAACACATAAATGATGCTAACACACAAAATGCTTGCAAAGGGAAAAGTTGCAGTAGTAAAAAAAAAACAAAAACTGAGAGTAAAAAAGCTGCAAACCAGCCTCACATAACAGATGCTCCTTTTTTTGTCCCTCCGCATGTTTTCTGGTTGGACCTCCTTTTTAAATTATTGCTAAGGGTCTGGTTCATAGACATTACACTGGAAAAACGATCTAGAAATAAGTAAACATTTCTTAATTTAAGTGTATTTACCCTTGATTTGAATAGGTCAATGGGATAATTTGCCAATGGAATGAGTATTTTACACTTCAAATAAGGTAATTAGATATTATGCACTTGAAATAAGACAATGCTATTGTTTTTTTCTTATTTTAAATGTAAATTGTCTTGTTCCGTTGGCAAAATGTCAAACTTTTCTCCTCAATCAAAGTAAAAATGCACTTATTTTAAGAAAAAATTACTATGTAGATTTACGTTTTTAGCAGTGTAGTTATAGTAATGTCTTTGTCTGGTCCTATACAGAACAAAAACAATCTAGAAATAAGTGCACATTTTTTATATTAAGTGTATTTAGCCTTAATTTGAGCAGGTAAATAAGATTATTTACCAATGGAATTAATATTTTTACCCTTAAAATCGGATATAAGTGTACATTAGACAATATGCACTTGAAATAAGACAATGCATTTTTTTTTTATTTTAAATGTAAATTATCTTGTTCTATCAGCAAAGTGTCTCACTTACTTCCTCAATTCAAGAAAAAATGCACTTATTCAGATTTCATTCTTTTGCAGAGTATGAGTGGATGATTGTTTCCCACCAGCAGTTGCAGGAACGCCTGTTATACTGAGCTTGTTTACAGCTTTTCTTAACTTTCAGTTGTTTTTGCATCTGCGGCATGTTTTCTGTGTGTTCGTGTGGTAACCTATTTTTTCTTTTTGTCTTTACTAGCCTCATTTTTTTCTTTGCAGTACTTTTCACATATAATGCCTTTTGCTAATAGTCCATGTCTTAAAGGAAAAGTCCGCTCACACTGAGCCTGGTTCTGCTGGAGGCTTCTTCCTGTTAAAAGGAAGTTTTCCTCTCCACTGTCGCTATAAGCATGTTTGGTGTGAGGGATTGCCTTTGAGTCAATGAGTCGTTGCAATCAGCTGGTTTTCCTTAGATTGAAAACTTAATCTGACTGGATGATCTGGTGAACTGGAAAAAGCCTTGAGATGACATGATGTGAATTGCACTGGAAAAACGATCTAGAAATAAGTAAAAATGTCTTAAATTAAGTGTATTTACCCTTAATTTGAGTAGGTAAATGTCAGGTCTAAGCACCTAAAACATCATACATACATACAGGGAAAGAAAAAAGGCACAGAGACAATTAATTTAGTTTTACTCACGAGGAGAGTAGGAATGGACTGCAGAGTTTCCAAATCTCCAACCCACTCTGCTGGTCTTCAGCTTTCTCCTCGCTATTTATTGAAGTCAGGGGATGTCCCTAATTACACAAGCTGAGGTTTAACTAAGGGAAAGGGAAACAAATTGATCTTACTTTAAACTTCAGCACATATGTACGCATGTGGTTGTTTTATAATTGAATTGTTCCAAGAACACATGTTTAGAAGATGTTCAGGCCTCTTTTAAGACCCAACATGTGATACACCGGAAAAAATCAAAATCTAGAGAAGTATTTTTTTTCTTAAAATAAATGTATTTGTTCTTGAATTCAGGAGCTAAAAGAGACATTTTGCCAATGGAACAAGACAATTTACCTTTAAAATAAGAAAACACAATTGCATTGTCTTATTTCAAGTGCATCTCATCTAAATATCTTATTTTAAGAGTAAAAACACTAATTCCATTGGCAGATCATCTTATTCAAATATTCAAATTAAGGGTAAATACACTTAATTTAAGAATGTTTGTACTTATTTCTAGATCGTTTTTCCAGTGTAGAGGATGTTCAGGCCTCTTTCACAACCCGTCCGTTGGATGACCTTTGTCTGGAACGATCTTCAGCAAGAGTTAATAAACGACGAATCACACATTATACATCATAGTAGTTCATTAGTACACAACCCATGAAACACAAACGGAGTATAAATAAAATATTTCTAACAGTAAATGAGATAGTTTGCCATTGGAACGAGTATTTTTACTCTTAAAATAAGAAAATAAGATAAAAAGCACTTGAAATAAAACAATGAAATTGTGTTTTATTTTCATTTTAAATGTAAGTTGTCTTGTTCCATTGGCAAAATGTCTCCTTTACCTCCTCAATCCAAGAACAAATGCACTTATTTTAAGAAAAAAAACGACTTATCTAGATTTCGATTTTTTCAAGTGTGGCGCTATAGAAATAAACTGAATTGAATTGAATCAGTCAGTTATTTTGGTCTAAGACATATGAAGGATTAAGAACATTTAATCAAGTTTTCTACCTTTAGAAACACTTGAACAGATTCTCCAGACTGATCACATTTCCTTTCATTTTCATAAGGAAAACATACGGTGCAGTAAATCCTGTCTTTTTTGTATTTATTCATTCTGTTCTATATTTCCAAAGAGATGGCAACCGAGCTGTTCTTTCTAATTGTATTAGATTTCCCAGCCGTGCGTGGGACAGCATCAGGCTAAATGTCTGTTGATATTTTGGATGTTGGACAGCACATTGTCGCTCATATTTTATCCGCCTGTGCAGACTCATTTATCATCCTTGCTGCAATCAGCCGGGCCTCCCATCAGCTCTGCAGGTCTCAGAGAGCAGCACAGAACATGGAAGGGTCTCATTGCTGCACCGCTGTCTGTGTCTGAGCCAACATGGATATTTACAAGCCACAAACTACATTACAGCAGATTAAGCTTTCCAGCATGATTGTGTCTGGGTAATTATGTCTTTATGTGTGTTGCCATGTCTTATAGGAATCAATAGATTTATAGATACATAATTATTTCAAGCTCACTTTGTCATGATTTAAATTTTTTTTTACCAATGTGACATTTTAATAAATGAAGAGTAAGAAATTCTATGTTTCTGCTGGTCAGATGTTTGGAAATGGAGCCTAGGCAGATGTTTGACTGAAGAAATTATTATTTTTCGCCTCTGTCAGGAGCCAATCAGCATCCATAGTTCATCTTTAAAGGTTTCCAAATGCACATCTCAGTCTGCTACCCAAAGCGCAGGCAGCTGACCGCTATGTCGGACTTCTACGCAGAATGGTTTTTACTGAGCTGGGGAAGAAATCCTTCTCTTACCTTGCTCCATGGTCCTGGAATAATTTGCAAAACTTGCTCCATTTAAATGATCTAGTCCAATTGAATGAATTTAAGGCCATGTTAAAATGTCATGTCATTCAAAAATGTAACTGCCCTATGTGACCTGTCTTTTCCTCTATGTGAGATTTTGTCTATGTTTTATTTCTGTTTGTATTTTAACTGGTGTGCCGTCTTGGCCAGGTCTCCCTCGAAAAAGAGATTTCAATCTCAAGGGACTTCCTGGTTAAATAAAGGTTAAATAAAAAATAAAGAATACCCCCTAAAGCTTCATCAGAGTTTCATTCCTCCCGCACTCTTACTGCGTTCCCTGTCGCATCTCAATCAGGCCGGCAAAAGACCACTATGTTGAGCCTGGTTCTGCCAGAGGTTTCTTCCCAAAGGGGAGTTTTTCCTCTCCACTGTCGCTTCATGCTTGCTCATCTGCTTCCATCTTCCAGGTTCCTGAGTGAAGCTCTAGTATCAGCTCACACAGTCTCTCCATAAAGCTCAAGCACATCGTGCGAGCAGTCTACAGACTGACCAACTTCATCATCTCCACTCCACCACCAGTTTCAGGCCTGGAGGGAAACATCCATATCATTCATTCCTGTTCATGCGTATCAAACCAAATTCAGCGCTATGTTTCCTGCCGAGGTCTGAGCGCCAAAGACTAAAGCAATTTTATCAATAAAATTCTTCTAATTGTCTTTTCTTTCCGTGTGAGTTTTTCCAATTGATATACATCAAAAAAGGAACAGAAGTAACTTTTTACAATTACTCAGTTACATTTAATTGAGTAACTTTTGAAAATTATATATATTTTAGGATGAGATTTACTTTTGAAGTGGAAATATAATAAATCAGCACTACTTTTGAATACATTTCTGGCTACTTTAACCTTTTTAACTTCAATTGTAACTTATTTTAGGCAAAAATGGGCTAGAAAGAAACAGCCCTACTTCTTATTTGTTCTTTGGGGTTATGGATGTATATGTATATATATATTTTTTCATCTACTACTGTAACGTTCCCTATTCTAACATACATTAACTATTGATCGTGAGCGTTTTATTTTCATATTTGAAACACTAGAATTTATATATTATGAAACTTTCCATCATTTTTGAAGTATCAAATCAGTTGATATAAAAAGCAGATCAGCTACAGCTTTAGGCAGAGGAGCAGCAGGGCCTCCGGACCGGACGGCAGCCCCCCAAGACTGCAGAGGACCTTTGCAGATGAGCTCTGCACTGGAAAAAATCAAAATCTATATAAGTCATTTTTTCTTAAAATAAGTGCATTTGGTCTTTGATTGAGGAGGTAAAAGAGGAATTTTGCCAATGGAACAAGAAAATTCACACTTAAAATAATAAAACACAACTGCGTATTTCAAGGGCATATTATCTACTTATCTTATTTTAAGAGTACAAAAAATCATTCCATTGGCAAACTATCTCATTTACCTGCTCAAATTAAGGGTAAATACACTTAATTCAAGAAATTTTTCCTTATTTCTAGATCGTTTTTCCAGTGTGGGTCCTCAGTTACATCTACAATCTGAGCCTCAGCCTGGGGGTGGTCCCCACTTTGTGGTGGACCTCCTGTGTGGTACCAGTTCCCAAAACGCTGCACGCCAAGGCCCACTTTAGACCAGTCACCCTGACCTCCCACCTGATGAAGACCATGGAGCGCCTCATCTTAGCTCCCCCACACACCGTGGTGAGCCCCACCCTG
>NW_015150644.1:787919-789601 GCF_000732505.1 Cyprinodon variegatus | reverse complement strand
ATGTTCTTTGACTTCTACAGCGTTTTCAACACCATCAGACTGGTGCTGCCGAGGGGGAAGCTGGAGGACGCTGGAGAAAACAAACGTCTCGCTGCCATGTTTGCTTATTATTGAGCTTGCTAATGTGTTTGCTTTTGTTTTGATTTACTAATTTGTTTTCTTTTGCATTGCATGTTTTGTTTGTTCACAGGTTTTTTCGGAATAATTTAAATTGCCCTTATTTCCTATGATCCCTTTTCTTTCCAGGGACCGAGTAGCAGGCCTAAAGCCACGTTTTAACACAAAGAAATGTTTTAATGATTTGTGTGATAAAATATTGCAGACTATTCTGTATTCTGGTGCACCTTGTTTAAGAAGTTCCCCCCTTTGCGAGTCACACTTCCATCCATCATGGACACCACCTTCCACCCTCTGCACCAGACTGTAGAGGAGCCGAGCAGCTCCTTTAGTGAAGGACTTTTACACCCTGTTTGTAAAAAGGAGCTCTACCGCAGGTCATTCCCACCTGCTGCCATCAGACTTTACAATGCAGCAGTATAACTGCAATAACTTGTGCAATCAATAATGTGCAATTGCTATTTAATACCCTGTGCAATAACCTTTGCAGTAAGCCTGTTAAATAAGAGACTTCAGCTGTTATAGGTATCTCACTACCTCACTGTTGTTCCTTACCTGGAACCACTTCAATGTAGAACTCCAAATCCATATGTGTATAAGTCACCTTAAATGCACACACTGGAAAATAAAAATTAGTAAAAATTCTTAAATTAAGTGTATATACCCTTAATTTAAGCAGGTAAATGAGATAGTTTGCCAATGGAATGAGTATTTTCACTCTTAAAATAAGATAGTTAGATTATATGCACTTGAAATAAAACAATGCAATTGTTTTTTTTTTCTTACTTTCCTCCTTAATTCAAGATAAAATGACTTATTTCGATTTTTATTTTTTGCAGCAAATAAGTTACCTTAAATCTCTGCCCTGTTTCTTGTTTTTTTTTTTTCTCTATTCACTGTATATATGTGGAAGCCCTTTTATATCCCATGTGCCTTTTCCTCCTTTTGGCATCTTCTTTTTGACTATTGAGCCGATGTGACAAGCAAATTTTTTCACTTGAGATCAATAAAGTCTATCTTATCTTAGCTAACCTGAGAAGCCTTTTTACCCTTACTTCTTGGATACTTCTTTCTCACTTTTAATTAATTGAAATGCTGATGAAGTAGTGCTGCCTTTACTTCAGTACAGTTTTAGGCTACTCTACCCACCTCTATAAAAGACTAAATAAATTGATGTGGATCCTTGTCTTCCATCTGGAACACACTGTAAGACCAAAGTCCACGTTTTCATTGATGGTTCCTCTCAGATGCCTCTGAGCCCACGATGTGTAGAAGCAGTTGTCCTTAAATTTGCAATCTCAAGTTCTCATTCCCAAAGAGAAGGAACATATATTATGTGTGATCATTACATCTAAGGACATTAATTCGATTTTTTAAAATTCAGTTTCTTTCTATAGCACCAATTCACAACACACGTCATCTCAAGGCACTTTACAGTTTAACTGATTCATTCAAAGTTTTTTATCTAAGGAAAACCAGTTATCAAGGACAATCCCTCACACTAAGCATGCTTGTAGCGACAGTGGAGAGGAAAATCTCCCTTTGAACAGGAAGAAACCTCCAGC
>NW_015150644.1:781380-786718 GCF_000732505.1 Cyprinodon variegatus | reverse complement strand
TTCAACGGAAGGTTTCCAGATGGATATGCGGAGCAAATCCATCTGGCGGAGTCAGGTTAGGTAGGAACCACCGTCTTGCATGTTTTAGGTATTTCCCTGCTTCCATACACCTGACTTAAACCGGTTATTGGCAGGTCCCTGCAGCTCCTTGTGGCTGCTAAAAAGGGAGAGCAATCATTAGATGCAGGTGTGCTGGAGGAGAGAGGCATCTAAAACATGCAGGACTTTGGGTCACATGGATCGAGTTTGAAAACAACTGCTTTAACTCCAAAGTTAGAAGGGGTAAACTTTACCCAGTGAAGCCCTAAAAGGCTATTATCAGAGAAGCTGGTTCTTAGGAGGGAAAGTAAAGGTGTGCTAGAAAACAAGGTGCAGAGGTGACAGGGATAACTGAAGCTTTTAGAGGATTGTGAAGCAAATCTCCAGTTTGCGAGAGATTCCCATGCCTCATTCACACTGTTTGTGTTGAGCTGCTGCTGAACCTGAGATGACAGAAGGGTTTTTCCCAGACTATGGAGAAAAACAACTGGACTGAGGCTCAGGGCTCCAAAGTCCTCATTTCAGATAAAACTTTTTTGTCTCCATTTTTATTTATAATTCAAGGTCAGGAGATGAAATAGAGAGGCCTGAAGCCAAGCTGTCTGGAGTCTAGAGGGGGGTTTTTCGCTTTCGGTTTGCTTTATACAAAATGTGATGTTCAGACTAAAATGTGTTCAGGTATGGAGCAAAAATCCAGAGTACATAATTTGCATGGGTTAAAAATCAAACAATCTGAACATTAATTTTTTTTCTTGCATCAGATTTTATGCAGAAAGGATCAGTTTCAAGAGGAAATTAACCTTCAAACTCTGCTGCTGCTTCCTCGACATGTGCTGGTCAGATTATTATTCCACCTACATTCGAAATGACATAATCTGAACAAGTGCCTAGATAGATGCTGACCGATTTAATCGGTTGTTTATCCTGAATACCAACGTTCATTTAATGATACCTAATGATACTTTTGTCACCTTTTGGTTTTTGTTTTGTGTTTTCCATAAAGATTTTCAGTAATGGTGCAATGATTAGTTTTCTGGCCGATAACCGATCTTTAAAAAGCTTGTGAAGCTGGACCTGACTTTTACTGATATTTATATTGTCTTTATAACTTTTTTTAGACCATGATTACAGAAGATGATGTGGCCCCGAGGTGTAAACACTGCATCTGAAATGCAGGCTCGTTGAAATCTCCACGTTCACCGGCTGCGTTATGAACGCATCATTAAAGTGGGAGAATGTTAGGCTATTGTCATGATCTGCACTGATAGCTAGCCTTAATTGTTTATATCATTCACCTGCTTTGTTCTGCCTGGTCTCTAATCATCTCAGATCCCATCCACCTGTACCTTCTGCTTTATATTTGGCCCAGTCCAGCTATCAGGGCCAGATCATTGTCTGTTTGTCTATGCCTGTTAATTTGTCTGCTTAGTTTAGTTTATTTCATGGTTAATGTGCCAGTTCTTGGCGGCCAGCGGATTGAGAGAGTTTTTGTGTTTGTCTTGTCTCCTGATCGTGCCCTGGTCCTCAGGGTTTTGGCTCAGAATACAGAGTGGGTCCGTTTTATTCCTGTAAGCCTGGCTCCTAGGAGGAGAGCAGTTTAAAGTCTTGCAGAAATCCTTGTTCCAAGTCTTGTATCTGTCCTTCAACCATTAATCATGCCTATCTGCATCTTAGCGTGTCTCTGTGAACATGTTGATGGACTCTCTGGAACTGGGAACCGGCCTGGATGCTCTGTGGATTCCTAGAACCCTTTCTGTCTGTTCCTGTGTGGCTCCTAGGAGGAGAGCAGTTTAAAGTCTTGCAGAAATCCTGGTTCCAAGTCTTGTATCTGTCCTTTAACCATTAAGCCTGCCTATCTGCATCTTAGCGTGTCTCTGTGAACATGTTGCTGGACTCTCTGGAACTGTGAACCGGCCTGGATGCTTTGTGGATTCCTGGAACCCCGTTTCGGTCTGTTCCTGTTTTGATCGGAACTCCTAATCGAGCTGAGGACTCCTGGTTCTCAGAACAGTCCGCTTCTGATCTGGATCGGTCTCCTGTCAGCTCTCTGTGGTTGCTGCATAGATCGGGGACACCCTGGACGGCTCTGCGCTGGATCCAGTTCGGCGGTCTATCAGATGACCTGTTAAACCAGGTAAGTGACTCACATGGAAAATCATCCCCTGTCCGATTATTGTAGTCACGTACCTGTGTTTCTCCCTCCAGCTAGTGTTAGTGATTGGACTGTGTCCCGCCTCCCTCCTGCAGTCCGCAGCTCCACAGCAGCCCGCTTCTGTTCTGTTTGTTTTGTTATAATAAAATCTCACCTTGAATACTGGGTCCATCGGTCCCATTTTATGACAGCTATCTTAAAGTCCTCCTCTCCACAAGGGTCTTACACTGCAAAAACTGATCTTAAAATATATAAAAGATTATTAAAATTGGTGTATTTTAATTTGAACAGGTAAATAAAATGGTCTGCTGATGAAATGAGGATTTCTGCCCCGAAAAGAAGGCAATTAGAGGCTACAGACTTTTTAAAGTAAATAATATTATTTGATTGGTAGATTTCTCTCTTATCTGCTCAAATAGAAGGAAAAATTTGGTTATTTCAAGAAAAACAGACTAGTATATCAATTTCCGCTGTGTAGGAAGAGGAGATGCTGGAAACGGAGAGCTGTTTGGTTGGTCCACCCCCTGAACAGTGAAGTAAAGAAGTCCATAAACTTTTATAACGAGTAGTTTCAGTGCCTGGGCAGGCTAAAAATGCACCTTCTGAATGTAATACTATGGAGGATTGAGAGGTAGTAAGAAAAGTACTGAATGATCAAAGTTAAATGAGACAATGAAAGCCTACTCTAGACAAACTTAAACAAAATGCTACCATATTACTATAGATGTCATGATCTGGCCTGTTTGCTCTCCCTTAATTAGTCATTCCTTTCACCTGTCGTTTTCCCTCCCTGCCTCAATTATAATTTATTTCTCTCACCTGTTTCCTCTGGTTTATATTCAGTTCAGCCTGAGCATTCATGGCCAGATCATTGTTTGTCTTTCTGTCAGTTTTTCTGTTCAGTTTTTATTTGGTTCATGTCCTGGATCCTAGCTGCCAGTGGAAAGAGGGTTTTTGTGTTTGTCTCGTCTCCTGATCGTCCACTGTTCCTCCCCCGCGGAGTCCTCTGGGTTTTTGGCTCAATATGTGGGGAGGTTCAGTTTTTATCCAGTAAGCCTGGCTCCAGGGAGGAGACCAGTTTAAAGTCCTGCTTCAAGTTCCGGTTCCACGCCCTGTCTCGGCTACCCTCTTCCACTGAGCCTGCTCATCTGCACCTGATCCTGTCTGCTCCTGTGCGTGACCACCTGGTCATGCTTCTGGTCCCAATCAGACTCTGAACCCTCCTGGGAGGCTGTGGATGCCTGGAAGTCTGGATCCTGCCACCTGTTTCTGTTCCTGCCTGATCTGCATCCTGTTCTGTCCGTTCCTGCCTGACCTGAATCCCTGATAAGAATCGGCTTCCTGCAACTCCTCCGGAGCTGCAGCACTGGGGACACTCTGGGTGACGCGAGCCGCATCAGCTGACAGCCCATCGGCTGGATTGCACCCCTCTCAAGGGGTATGGGCTGAACTGTTAAACCAGGTAAGTGACTCACTGAGAAGATCATCTTCAGTCAGATGATCGTGGTCACTTACCTGTGTTTCTCCCTGACCCCCGGCTCACACCGACTCCGGTCTTACCGTTGCGGTGCGGTGGGTGCGGCGCTGCAGTGATTCCAAGTCATTAAAAAGATGTAAACCTCTCTCACCGGCTGCTGAGCTGTCCGGCTGCGGTTACCGAGACACTCCGGTGCTGCAGAAAATTCCGCAGGAAAGCTATCCTTGCGGCGTGCCGGAGCCCTCCGCAACAAGCTCTCGCAAATATCCTTATTTGGGCCGTGTTATCGCGTGAAGTTACGTGAACTCAAGTGAACTTCTGTTCTCGCGAGTTAAATCTCAGGACCTGTTGCCGGAGCCGCAGAGCCGCACCGCCGCGTAGTCAAAAGGGCAGTGTGAGAGGGGGTGTGCGGGAGTTGCGGTCTCCGTCGGCTCGGTCACCGCACCGGAGCCAGTGTGAGCAAGGGGTTAGAGAGTGTCTGAGATTGGGCGGTGCCCCGCTCCCCATCCTGCAGCGTCCGAGAGCCTCAGCTCCACTTAAGATTTTGTTTTATTTTAATTAAATCTTTGGAACTTTCCTACTGACTATCTCTCCTTGAATACTGGGTCCCTCTGTCCACGTATCATGACAATAGAAATGTGTTAAACTTAGCTCAAGCATTAGGAATATCAGTTAATATCAGTTTGTTATATCTGCAATAATTTTTCTTAAATCTTGTCTAAATCTTTGTGGATGCTCCATTTTTTTATTTTTATTTTACAGCGAATTATTTGTTTTGTTGAACCAATATTTTTAATATATTAAGCAAAACGGAAACATTTAGACCAAGGAAGCCAGTAAAATTATCCACTCCAAGATTTGCTGTTATTCTTTAATCTTCTGTTTTATCTTCCAATATATTGATCTGTCGGATTACTTTAAAAATATTGACAGATATTTGAAAAACACATTGAGCTGTTTCGTTTCAGATTTACTATCATCTGAAGAAGTATATCCTTTTTAAAAGCCTGGGCAGGAAAGCAAGTAGAGTAAGTAAAAACATAGATGAGATGTTTCTGAATGTTGTCATCGTTTTTCGGTGTAGAAAATATCCTCGCCTACATCGTTTTTAATCAAAGCAACAGCCAGATCTTAAATCAAAGCTTTGGATTATCTTGTTTGATTAAAGTGTATTTATTTTGTTTAAATAGTACCTTAAGAAAAGAAACAAAGTCTTACTGAAAATTATGTGTTTAACATCTGCCAGTGCTCCAAGCTCCACCAACCTGCTGGGAAGTTCAATAAGACAGAAACTGACACACCCAAATACTTAGGAGTATGGAATAATATTATATTTAAAGTAATTTGAAGTTTGAATTCTGAATATGAACGAACTTCTCCTATAATTCAATGGGTTATTTCATTGAAATGCTTTTTGTTCCAATCTGAAATACTAATGTAAATTTTTGCAGGTTATTTAGTAGTTTTTGATTTATGAAAGCTAAGTGCTAAAATAGCAGCCTGACGTAGTCCTACTCAATTCTAGTCAGAATGAGTCTGATGCTGCTCCATAGAGCTGTGATTATGGGGCGTGTTTCGAACGAACCAGGAAAAAAAATGCCTCTGCACTCAATTGGATAGACCTACAACCAATAAGAGCAACGGAGTGCGTGACGTATGTTAAGCGACGC
>NW_015150644.1:777862-780528 GCF_000732505.1 Cyprinodon variegatus | reverse complement strand
CCAGACCGAACTTCCCGACCTCAAACGTTGTGGGCGGGACTAAGTTCGGAATGGCACCCAGGCTACTAAAATAGTAGCTCAGCAGTGTGATTTGTGTAGATTTTGGACAAAATTTCTTGGTGGATTGTTGTGAAGTACTTGTTGTTCTGCAAAGGTTCTCCTCTAAAACCCTTTATTCAGTGTGATGGGAAGAGGAGAATATCTGTAAATTAAAGAGGCATCCAAATGGCTTTTTTTTTAAACATTTTTGTTTATTAAAGGGTATGTTATCAATGGAAATACACATGATACTTAATATGCTTTTCCCTTGCTTTAAAAGTGCAGCATTATTACATCTATTCTTGATGCACCCCTTGTTGTAGACTTAGAAAATGTACGGAAGACATATCGGTGCTTGATTGACAAAATTATATTTATATTTTGCCGTCAGACATTGTGGATAGTGGAATGATGGTGGAAAAAAAAAATTATCCAATGTTGTAATGTTTGGAGAATCGGAGAGGCTGTAGTATATTGTCTCCCAACAATATTTCACTGAGAAACTGTTAAAATCTTTTTAACAACCAGTCACAGGTTAAATTCTTATCCATTAAATATGTTTCAATATTCCATTTTATTTTTTTAAGAGATTCAATGTCTTTCTCACAAAGTCCTAGCGATAACTTACCCCCTCCAGGGTTTACTTCTCCTTTTTGCTGCTCAAGATATTATTGCACTGATAATTGAGAGGAACCTCTCAAGTACACTGTTGGTGTAGGGTTTCGTTTTTGCTTAAGGAAGAACCTCCGGACATTTTCCTTCCCAGAGGGAATCTAGTCAGTGGACCTAGAAGAGGTCGAATAAAGAGAGCGTGTTCAGACCTCGGATTCCAGGCTGGACACTCTGCCCCAGGGCTTTGGCACATAGGGACTGTTGACTCTTCGCGCCACCAGCACCTGCCTCCGTTCTCGGCTCCCCGAGCCCAAGTCCTCCCTATTTCCTCTGACATCATAAGGCCCAAACATGTTGTTGTGGTAAACCAGCTGCCTGTCACTCATTCGAGGGAGCATTGCTGCATTGTCAGGGCAGTGGCTGGTGCACGGAAACAAGTGGCACATGTCCTTTGAATTGTTGTAGAGCTGGGATGGTCCCTGTGTGAGTGGCCCCACATACACCGGTAAGTCTGTGTATGAGTTCAGGTAGGTGGAGTAATGTCTGTGCACCACTGTGGAAGAGGAGCGGCGGAGGGCAGCAGCATTCTGCAACATGGCTTCCCTGTATGAGGGCAGTCGGGTAGAGTCGGCGTACTTTATCTTCTGCTTGTAGGGGTAGGAACCCATGTGGGCTGGGTCTAAGTAGGCCGGCTCAGCGGCCAGGGGGTAACAGGAGAGGTTGTGCCCCAGACTGCCGTACAGCTTGTGAGGCTTTGGATTGGGCCCAGCCCCCTGAGGAAATAAATCGGGCATATCTGTTCGGGTGGAGGGAGCTGTGGATGTGGAGGGCTTTGTTTCATCTACCTGACGGATTCTCTCATTGTCCCACGTGGCTCTGAGAAACGAGGCTCGTCGATTTAATTTGTCCTTTCCCAAAAGGGGGATGTCATCCATCTCTGGCTCCAGGTAGGACTTCATACAGGAGTTGCAGGTCGTGCTGGTGCCGGGGTAGTGTCCTGCAGGGCATGCCATAGCTACACCATCAGGGCCCTGGTTGTTCAGGAGGTGATTAGCTCTCAGCTCAGCAAAGCAGGACCGAGGTTCATCATAGTCAACTCTCACTCTGGGTTCTTGGTTATTAAACAGATAACTGAATGACCTCCTTCTCCGGCTCACGCAGTCTGGGGGGTAGCTAAACTTTCTCCGTAGGGGTCCCCTGTGCTCCATGTAAATGTCAGGTACCTGGAACTCCCTGTAAGTCACAAACGGGGATGCGGGGTGCCGGCTTTGGTTCTCCACATACAGCCTGCTGCTGTGGTGGGGGTTAGAAATCCCAGAGGGAGCTGGATCTCTGATGGCGATGTGTGGGCTGCTGAGGCTGGAGATGGGCAGAGTTCTCTCTAACAGGTGCTGACTGCCGCGGGCGGGCAGCGTGTACCGCAGAGGCGTCGGTCGGGTTACCACCCTGGCCTTCTCAAGGAGCGGCTGGGTTGATGTATCCCCGTAATGAACTGGGAATGTTGGTGTAATGGCCCTCTGAGGATATGGGGAGTGATTGTCCGTTATACTGGAGATGTAGGGCAGACGGCCGTGGGTTACATCTGTGGTTGTAACTCTGGGAGGAAGGCCAGCTCGCACGTTGTCGGCTCCACGTCTGCTCCAGCTTTCTATTGTTTTAGTGGCACTGTCCAGAGAGTTCTCGACTCTGGCGGAGGACACCATGTCTTTGGCCGTCCTCAGCATCTTCAGCATATTGGCTTGTGTGTAGTTAGTGGTGATGTCTGGACTTTGCAGGCTTCCATTGTGGTCAGATTGCTCTACTCCATTGAAGCAGCTGTAGATGCCCTGTAAATAAACAGGAAGGGGAAATTACAACCTTCATCAGAACGAGCCTGTACTCTGCTGAGCCCCTGATAATGTTTCTATCACAGATTATTTAGCCAGTTAAGAAAAAACTCCCATGAAGACACTGAGTGGTAGCCTCGTGAGACCATCCTGATCTCGCGAGCTTTCAAGGTTTCACTCGCAGATCAG
>NW_015150644.1:776361-777505 GCF_000732505.1 Cyprinodon variegatus | reverse complement strand
TCAGGTTAACTGAGTGGATGAGGTGAAGTGCTTTTAATATAAATATTTATTCTTGTTTGTCTTTTAAAGCTGTGTAACTGTGATTGAAAGGCAGTCCTATAAATACGATAGTTGCTGATCATGCACTTAGCATATTAGTTTTTTAATTTACCCAAACATCTTTATTTCCCATTCAAATCATGGTTTGCTTCAGAGTGCAGAATCTCGACTTTGACCAGAGCTGATACAGAGATGAAGCTTTTTAATGGAGTTATTTAAATTCACTTTCTAAAGGATCATGACCATCTCTTTCTTTCCCCAAATACCTATTAAATTCTCTTTCCCCGACAAGGTAGTTTCATATTTTTGTTTGTTTTTATCCTCAAATTACTATTATTACGGAATCATTTGATCTACTTATGCATTTAAATGTTTTTTTTTAATTGTACCTTCGGAGTTTGTTAGTTTTGGTGAGCGTACTGTTTAAATATTTCATGAAGGTAGAAAATCTTAACACAGACCCAACAAACATTTGTTTTAGAATCATATAATTGTTTCCTTGTTGGTTACATTGGCTAATCCTAACTAAAAGTATCTTTGAATTGTCTAAAAAAATTTTACAAACACACTTTTTCATGGTTTTTTGATAATCTGTTTATTTATTCATTTAAGTAGCAGCTGATGCTGACACATCGCGCATCCGCACATTTTTAACTCTGATAAGATCAAACCGGCTTATATTAATTCAATTCAATTCAGTTTATTTATATAGCGCCAATTCACATCACATGAAACAAGAATTCAAAAAATATGCACTGGACTTGGTTTCCAAGATTTGAAGACGTTTCTCCACCTCTCCAGGAAGCTTTCTCAGTTCAAATGTCTGGATCCGCAGTGAGTTTGAGTCTTATATAGACAAAGCCTTGTAACGCTTGGAAACATGCAAATGGTAACCGATGAGTGGGTCGTGGGGGTGTGGGGGTCGATAATGATTGATATTTGATTGGCCGAATTTAGGTGTTCAGGCTGACGTAGAACTAACTGGCCTGCACAAAATAACGAAAAAAACAACAACACTGATTTTAAGACAGGATTTTTATAAGAATAGAATTTTTCTAACTTTTGGGACAATATCGTCTGATAAAGAGTATATTTATATATATAT
>NW_015150644.1:771716-775101 GCF_000732505.1 Cyprinodon variegatus | reverse complement strand
AGTGTTGTTCAGCATGGGGGTGAGTAGAAAATGAAGGCTAATCATGTTTTGGGTGTACTATTCCTTTAAGCCAGACAATTTACATTTAAAATAAGAAAACACAATTGCATTGTCTTATTTCAAGTGCATATTATCTAATTATCCTATTTTAATAGTAAAATTACTAATTTCATTGGCAAACATTCTCATTTACCTACTCAAATTAAGGGTAAATACACTTAATTTGAGAAATTTTTACTTATTTCTAGGTCGTTTTTTCAGTGTGTCACTCCCTTACGACTTTAATTTCCAAAAAAATACCCCATTTCACCGTTTCATATTGATGTTGGTACAGATTTTCATATTGTCTCACCCATAATTCAAAGCTATTACCTCCATCATGAAACTTAGAAAACAGTAAAATAAAATCTACCAGAAAATCCCAGGTGGTGCTTCTCCATGTTTTAACAATATCTTCCATGTCAGAGTTAACTTTACTTACTCTGCTGATAGCTAGGAGGAAGTCCAGTCGCTCGGATTTGCGAACCGAATGCCGAAGTTTCCAGTAGAGCAGATGTTCCCAAGCAAACACCAGCAGACTGAGGCCCATAGCAACCAGCAGCATGTAAAAGACCCCGGCCATGTTGTCAATATCGAGCTTACTGCTCATGACCTCCTTCTTTTCGTTACGACAGATGCCTGTGAGCCACACAGTTTGAAGCTTCTGTGTGTCACCTGTGGGGGAAATAAGAGGTTTGAGTTGTATACAATCATCTCTGTGACCATATGGAGGCCCAATCCTGCCATAATTAAAAATACATACAGAAATAACTGAAGGACTTAATATAAAATTACTTGAAAAAGTAGCTAATAATATGAATTTATGTGCCATTAAATGTGACAAAATAAAAGATTATTTATCTAAAAATATATATTTTAACTTCCACTTTTGTTTTTACTTTTCTTCTGGAATTTATGCTGTCTGATTTTTAACCCGCTTATTTTCTGTTATACATTTTTTGAAGTCTTTATTTTGAGGTTTTTTGTTCCATATTTCCAACGCAACTTTTTTTATTGTTTCATATTTATTCACACCAAAATAAAAAAAAAGTATTTTTATTTTTGCTTTTAAAGGAGGTTTTTACTCCACCATAAATATTTATTTTCATTTTATTTTAACTTCCTTCTATTTCTGAAACAATGAGTCATTTCTGGCTCGAATTTTTCTAACAGATTTTTTTACCCAAAGGATTTTTGTCTTCCATTTTTTGTTTTCTTCGCCCCTTTTTCCACCTTGTCTATTTCCACCTGGTCGCCTGACTGCAGCCGGTAATGTTAAAACGATTATAGCTAGTAGGAAGTCCAGTCGCTCGGACTGGACTTCCTACTAGCAAAGCTTCACAACTATTGGCCAAGGTCTAGCTACCCGAAACGGCTACTGAGCATGACTGCGCGGATTTGGTCAATTGTTGATCAAATGTTGAAAAAATATCTTATTTTTATACACAAATTCATATTATTAGCTACTTTTTCAAGCAATTTTATATGATTAAGTCCTTTATTTATTTCTGTATGTATTTTTAATCATGGCAGGATTGGTCCTCCATACGGTTTGACATTTATCTATTAGGCATCTTTTTGTATTTCTCCTGCAGTCTGTGATATTTTCACCTCAAGGTCACTCTGCTTCTGTTATTGTTAAAGTGAACAAATCAACTCCAGATTAATTTTATTGACTTGCATCTGTGGCCAGTCCTGCATTCAGATCAACTCCTTCTTTGTGGAGTTTTTTGTTATATATAAATATTTACCCTGGAACATGCTAGCTATTGATTTTCTATGATATTATTAGATTTTATTGTATTATTGTGACGCATCATGACTTTGTTAGTTCAGGTTTATGAATGCACAGCAGATACCATCAGCCAGGAACTGCAGCAGGGCCAGGTCGATGGGCCGTTTCCAGCGGGAATCCTTCTGCAGAGCAATGCCATAACCAGTCGTTGCAAACACTTTCCCACTGCCAATGGTTACCAGTTTACATCCTTCGTCTTTGCCAGCCATGTAATTCAGCACAGCAGCATCATAGATAAAGGCATCCAGTTTCCTAACATTGTAAAAGAGATCACACAAATAATTTAGCTGATTGGCTCCGATTCCACTGCCACAATGTGTGCGTATGACTGTTTGCAGAGACCTACCCTGTTTTAAGGCTGTTAAGAGCGTCTTCCACTCCTTTTTGATTGTATTTGACCATGTGGGAGTGCATCTCGGGGTAGTTACTCCTTATGTTTCGCTCCGTGCTGCCATTTGGGACCGTACCAAAGCGGAACGGAGGATACTGCTCCTGTGGCTTTTGAAACTGTTGGATGTTGAAGAACATTTTATAATAGCAAACGTCATTCTTAAGTCATTTGCATATCATTTAATACATTTAGATAGGTGTAAGTGGAGGTGATGAAGGGGTTAAATCCGTCACCATGGATTTCATTTTACTTTACAGAAATATTCTGTCATTTTAAAGTGTGACAAACAGCAGACAATGACCATGTCTGCATTTGTTATTGTTTTTCTTTCACACTGCTGTAGAGTATTTTATAACTATCCACAGCTTTTGTTTTCTTTTAACCCTTTATAGGGCCCTCAGTGAAATACTTTGAAAATCAAAATTTTAAGCCAATAGGGTTATTTGAATCCAGGACAAGACCTTATTGCCTTTGTAACATCCATCCATCCATCCATTCTCTTACACGCTTGTCCCAATTGGGGTCACGAGGGGTGCTGGTCGATGGGCAAGAGGCAGGGTACACCCTGGAACAGTCGTGTTTTTGGACTGTGGGAGGAAGCCAGAGTACCAGGAGAGAACCCACACATGCTCAGGGAGAACATGCAAACTCCATGCAGAAAGACCCTGGGCCAAGAACCAAGAACCAAGAACCTTCTTGCTGCAAGGCAGCAGTGCTACCCACTGTGCCACTGAGCGGCAACATTCAAAAATATTTAAGATATTTCAATGGCAAAAACAAAAGAAAAATAACAAAAGTGCTTCTATAACAGGAATTTTCCGCTGGTTATTAAAGATCATTTAAAAGTTATTAAATTATTATTTTTTAAATTAAGGCCTTAATTTGCATTAAAATTAATAAAATGTGATTATCATGGCATTTAAAATACTTTATATATATATTAAAAAAAAGTTTATAAAAACAATTTCTTCAGATATATCGCGATTTAATTTGCGTGGAACCGCTTCCAGTTGAGCGTTGAAATAGCACGTCGATAAAGATGACAGACAAGTGGCTTCTCCAATCATATGCAAGGAGTTTTGATAAGGCCCAGCCTTCAGTAAAGGCAATTCCTATGGCGGTTTCCCAGATGTATGTGAGTGGAGCTAGGCGGAGCTAGA
>NW_015150644.1:769734-771656 GCF_000732505.1 Cyprinodon variegatus | reverse complement strand
TCTACCTTTAATTATTTATTTAATGCTGTATTTATTAATTTAATTTTGGCACTTTTTATCCTCCATATGTACTCCCAAACGTTCCAAACGGCTGGATATAGATCTTGTATTTCTAGACCTCACTGAGGGTCCATTTGTAACGGGTATGCAGGTGATCAAAAATGCTAACTTGCCCTATAAAGGGTTAATTGACACATCTTAAATTGCTTTTATAGAAATTAACTTCATGTCCAGGACATTTTTTCCAGGGGGAACCAGATTGACTTCATCCTTTCAATGTCTTTTCTGAAAGGATAAAAAAACTCTTTCCCTTTTGGCACTTCTAGATGCATTTCATTATAATTGAGCGAAAGTAGGACGGTTGGGAATCCAGGATTGACTTTTTCATTAACCTTATGCAAATGCTTTTGATGCCATATGTTTTATATATATGGACACAAACCGTATTTCAGGAGTCTAGAAGTCCTGTTTGAAGTTATGGAGCATTATTTAAAGTCTACTGATATATTTTCAAATAAATATCTGTACTTAAAGATAAATTTATGTTGTCTTAATATTTTCTGACTGAATTTTACATAAAGCTCACTTAATGAATGTGGTGAAGGCCAGCCACTGACTTTTAAGGCCATTTGTTGTTAATTAAGAAGTGTTAATCCCAACAGTGCAGCGTTGAGTAGATGTTCCTTTCTTTTCAACAAGGTCACTTTAAGTGTCCCTGTGTTTTTTTACCTTATTTCCATAAAGCAGCCCTGAGGAGTTTACCGCAGCTGGTCAAACAGCGGTTCACTTCTACATTCCTACGGCGTTACCACATGCAGAGTGATGTTGTATAATCTATGGCGTCAGCGTCAAAACAGCTTTGTTTCTTGCACCGCGCTGTATAGTCGGTGAATAATGAAAACAGAATTGCTAGTGACTTTCCTAGAATCCTAATGAGGAGCGGAGAGCTTGGTCCTTTTCCTCAAACCTTTAATTTCCTCAGTGCTCTGGAAGCAAAGAGACTAAAAATCACTTTTTTACTGCTGATGGTTTATTGCAGATTTTTTCATCAATCATCCCTGAGGAAAAACAAATAAAACCAAGAAGTTATAAACCACAGAGAAGATTAATCAGTGTTTATCTTTTAATTTTCATTATTATTTTGTTGGAAATAATAGGTTTATTGATACGACGAATTTGTACGACGAGGGTTTCGTCGTACAAAGCTCACAGTGGATTGTTAAGTGATTTGGTGCCTTGCAAATATATTCATGGATGATCAAAGCCAGGGTGATGATAGGAGGCCAGTGGGCTAATTCTTGGATTTTCATGGGCATTAAAGTTTTTATTATTACATTTTTTTCTATAAAGCAAATAATATTCTTCTACGCTTAGTTTTACCAAACCTTGAATTAGCACTGCCTAACTTTTGACCCAAGTTTTAGTTTTATTCAAAATATATTTAACGATTTTTCAGGCCAATATTTATCACTTTAGGTTTATCATGATCTTCTTTAAACTTCTATATAACCTGAGAGGGTTGGATCATTTTCTGAATTGGTCAGACTTTACAGTAGTTTAAGCTCTCCGTAAACACCAGAGCTAACTTAGCTAACAGCTGTTGTTAGCCAACCATACAGATTGCTGCCATAAGCCGGGCATACACTGTACAATTTTTTTCAATCGTTGCACGCGGCTACAGCTCACACTATGATGAAACCACAAGGTGTAAAAGTTCACAGCTCAGGAAGTATGTTCTCATACTGTGCGACCCGACGCTCTGATGCGATCTACCTGCTCACTAGCCTCATGAGACCATCCTGATCTCGCGAGCTTACAAGGTTTCACTCGCAGATCAGTCTGGAGACTCTCCGTTAAAGGAAATTTGGAGCCGTTCACCAAACGAACGTCCAATCAGCGTTGGCTTTGAGGCGGGTTGAGGT
>NW_015150644.1:762350-769683 GCF_000732505.1 Cyprinodon variegatus | reverse complement strand
ACCTCAACCCGCCTCAAAGCCAACGCTGATTGGACGTTCGTTTGGTGAACGGCTCCAAATTTCCTTTAACGGAGAGTCTCCAGACTGATCTGCGAGTGAAACCTTGAAAGCTCGCGAGATCAGGATGGTCTCACGAGGCTAATAAGCCAGGCATACACTGTACGATTTTTTCAATCGTTGCACGCAGCTACAGCTCACACTATAATGTAGCCGCAAGGTGTAAAAGTTCACAGGTCAGGAAGTATGTTCTCACACTGTGTGACCCGACACTCTGATGCGATCTACCTGCTCACACTGCAGGTCTAAAAACCACGTAAGACTCCGCTCCGCAGTGAAATGAAGCTACTCAAACTCATCTATCTGGAAGCCACTAGAGTGAAACGCGCTGCCTTGGCAGTTTGTGCAATTTGGTGCTGAAAGCCCTAAAAAGAAAAGGCGATGACATATTCGGACAAAGACATGGCTGAGCAAACGTGGCTACGATGATCTGTCAATTTTCCAGAAAGAACTCCATTTCACTCATTGCACCCCCGCCATGCTTCTGAGTTTTCATCTGAATGGAGGAAGAAGAAGAAGAAGAAGAATCCTTGTTTGCGCACTGAACGATTTGCCCACGACCACATTACGACGGCCGACTGAATTTCAAACATGTTTGATTTTCTCCCGACCTCACCATTCCTGATTAGGAGGTGGTCGTTAGAGGCTGATTCCCCCTCGTTACCCTCTGTATGCTACATCACGCACCATCAGTTTGAAAGTCGGCCTGATCGGAACATAAGATAAGATAATCCTTTATTTGTCCCACAGTGGGGAAATTGCAGCATTGCATCACAGTGAACAGTACAGTAGGAAAAAAGAAGAATACAAAGTATTCTTCTTTTTTCTCACACAACTGAAGAATCACCCGGAAAAGGACAAAAAAATCATAAAGAGGATGCTCGGCTTTAAAGGACCATTTTGGTTTTTTCATTTGTTATCAAGAAACTACAACAAATATTGTATAACGGAGGCCTTAATCAGGGGGTCCGAGACCGCCAGGGGGTCCACGGAGGTACTGCATGGCGGTTGAAAAAGTTTTGGTTGATTAGACTTTTTTAATATCCCTCCTGCAATTTTTTCCACTAATTAAAATGTCTTTAAATCCACATAAACATGAATTCAACGCACTGTAGTAAACAGATAAATGGAGGCAGAAAATGTCTTTCAGTCATCAATGCACACATTCAGAGACAAACAGGAGCTCTTTCAAGCTGGACACCGTTTCATTCACAACACCTGTCCCATCAACCATGAATCAGAATCAGAAATACTTTAATAATAGAATATATATATAACTAGGGGGTCCCCGCTCCATCTCGCCATCAGTTTGGGGGTCTTTCGCCTGGAAAACATTGAAGACCCTGATGTATAAAACAAAGGTCTGTACCTTTTTGTCACTCAGTCCGGACACGGTGTCGATGTATTGCTCCTGGATCATAAAGGCAGCCAGATTGGCTGTGTAGGAAGCCAGGAAGATGACAGCAAAGAAGGCCCAGACCAGTACCATGATTTTACTGGTGGTGCCCTTTGGATTCTCAATGGGAACCGAATTGTTGAAGACGATTCCCCACAATAGCCACACCGATTTCCCTATAGTGAATGTGGGACCTCCGGGATCTAAAAATGAAAATAAATGAAAACAAAGAAGAAAAAAGTTCAGTTCCTGTTTTAGTGGGTAAATTAAATATGAAAATGACTAATTGTTTTATTCATATGTGACAAAAATTAAGGATAATATCTGAGCGCTGGTGAAGATTCTCAGTCATCCAGGTCATAGTCATTCCAAACAAAAAGTAAAAAAAAAATCTACTTCCCTTACAGTTCATACTAAACATATCCGCCTTTTAAAACTTCTGATCTAACATTGTCCAAACTATTTAACATCTAATACCAAAAAAAAAAAAATCAAAGTATTTGATGGCCTGTGCTGCTGTTAAAAAATGTTTTATTACAGAACTTCATATCTAAAATATACAGAGTGGAAATCATCTGAGCTGAAAGGTAAAAGCTGGTATAAATCATAAAATATAAAAAGAAAGACATGTCCTATAAAGATCAGTTGGCAAGCCCTGACTTTTCCCTTTGCTACTTTTTTTTATCCATTACTGGAGCTGAAATGAAACTGTAGTATCTTGATTCCTCAAGAATTGATCCAATGTGGGAACACTGTAAATAGGCTTTCATACTACATTTTCTCTTAAACCGCTGATCCTTTCAGAGTCCAGAGTACAGAATTACAGCTTTCTATAGGTTCAGCTCTGGCAGTATTTGAAACTGATGCTTTTAGTAGCTTCTGTCAGTAAAAGGATAAAAGTGTAAACACCCTGTTCGAATACCTATTAATGTATAACCTAGAACATTCATTTATATTATAGAACCCTGTTAACTGTGCCATCTCAAATATGCAACCTGAAATAGGTTTTTCGATTGCAGAGGAATGCAGAAAATTAACCTGACTCCACCAGATGGATTTGCTCCGCATATCCATCTGGAAACCTTCCGTTGAAGTAATTTTGGGAAGGGGCGAAAATACTGGTTAGCTGATTGGCCTATGTTGGTGATAGACGGGCCAAATAAACCGATCAGATCAACGAAGCATATGACGTACTAACAGAGCGACGACGAAGAGGAGCCAATTGATAGATCAAACTCTTGCTGAAACCAGTCGGGAGAAGAGCAAAAACATCTTTTCCTCTGAGAAAAGCCTCCAGAGCAGTGTTTTGCTCTTCTTTCAGTGAAGAAATACTCTGTAATTCCGATAAAACTTGCTCGATAGCCACGCTAACGCTAGTTTCATCGGCTGAAGCCGCCATGTTCTTTAGACTGAACTGTCGCGCTTCTCGTTGCGTCACACCTCAACCCGCCTCAAAGCCAACGCTGATTGGACGTTCGTTTGGTGAACGGGTCCAAATTTTCTGTAACGGAGAGTCTCCAGACTGATCTGCGAGTTAAACCTTGAAAGGTCGCGAGATCAGGATGGTCTCACGAGGCTAGCAGAAAATACCATTTTTGTTAATTTGTTGCTCAGACGGTTGGCAGTTTTTCTGCTTTCGAAACCTGAAAACCAAAGTCTGGTTCATCCACTGTTTAGATGGAAAAGGAATAGAAAATAGTAACAGCAGCCTGGATAGAGCCTGACGGTGGCAAAGTGAACGCACGGCCAGAAATAGTCTTTTTCACCACTAACATTAGCTACGCTTTTGTGAAATTGTATAACAATATATAGAGAAGGAAAACAAACGTTATTAACCAGTTTAGTGGTTAATTAGTTATGATCATTGCCTTGTTCTTAAAGGCTCTAGCATTAAAAGGGACCTGGGTTACATAAGATTTACCTTTAGCGGTGACGAGGCTGCGGTTATACCCAACTGGACTGCAGTATTCGAAGACAAACACAGTGATTGCCACAACTGTCAGACACATGACGAACATCATCACCCAGACTGCTGGACTGTATGGTTCTGTGGAAACAAACAGCATGATTGGGAAGGGGGGAAAAAAACACTCATCCAACTTTTTTGCAAAGGAAAGGAAAACAGGTGTTTTATGAAGAACTGACGTCCAAGTCAACCACTTCTAATCCAGCCTTAGTTGGTGATTGATACCATCTGTTTGGGTTTTTAGTTGAGCAGCAAGATATTAGAACTGGTTCCTCACCTAGAAAAGCTGACGGAGACACCGTCCCATTACTTCTAGCCACCATCACACTTATCCCCGTCTCCACAAATGGAACCGAAAAATCAATGATCTCTGAACGTTCTTCGTTTATGGTCAGTGAGCCTATAGCCATGTCCGCCCGTTTGTAGAAAACCTGTTGACAAAATAAAGACTTATAGACAGATTTCTGTGTGGTGCAGGCACTCGACATTTGACAGAAAGATGGAAACTTCCCATTGTGAACAGAGCTACTTGCACCAACCAGGGTCTTTATTCACAATAAGGCAAATTGACAGTTTAATGGGTTGAATTTCTTGTAAATGGAAGTATATTTTATTTACTATATTCTCACTGAATAACAAAGTTTTTTAACAAATGATAAGATTAGAAGAGAACAACATAAATAAGGGTGTGAGTCTAAAGTGAGGGCTGGGTTAAATCTCTGTCAGTGCCGTATGCATTTCTACTGTGAGGAGGATTTTAGAAAGGAATATTTCATAGTTTGACTCCTTGGTGTATCACATCTTTAGGCTTTGCACGGCGCAGTGGGGTCTTGGGGTGTCCTACCCTGGAAAATGTTGAAATGTAGACTCTCTGAAACACTATTTCCTGCATTTTAAGGTGGAATGGAGCTAACCTTTTGTCTTTGTTACGGCACTACTTTTGTCCTAATTTTAGGAATATGGGATATAGTCTGTGTTCCAATAAGAACTTTAAAGGTTAATGAATTAGGTCATATTTAATCTCTACAGTCCCAGTCACACAAGAACTTAAATCAATGTCTCATCTGCCTTGGATTCATTTTGCTCATCAAAACACACAATAATGAAGATCAGAGGGAACCACACTTTCACTGTTGCAGCTCCAAAGCTCTGGAATGACCTGCCTCAGCACATTAGACAGGCCTCTTCTCTGACATTTTGCTTTGGCTTCTGACACTTAACAAGACAGTNTGCAGCTCCAAAGCTCTGGAATGACCTGCCTCAGCACATTAGACAGGCCTCTTCTCTGACATTTTGCTTTGGCTTCTGACACTTAACAAGACAGTGGGCTTTATTTTATTGTATCCTTTTATTCCTTTTATCTTTCCCGTGTGAATGTTATTTTTTACCCATGTTTTAGTTGTTTTGGTTTAACCTGTGCTATTGTAATTTTTTTCTATACAGCACTTTGGTCAGTTATGGTTGTTTTAAAAGTGCTTAAGACATACAATTGGATTGGATTGGTACCTCTCTTTGTCATGGTTTTGGTTCTGTTTAAGTTGGATCTTTGAGTTTTCATTGGCTTTATTTCCATTTTGTGTTATTCTAGTAAGTTTTGATTGTAGTTGAGTTCTTAGGTATTTCTTGTTTCCCCTTTGTTGCCCTCTTGTGTCAGTCTCCTTTTCCCTAGCTCCCTTCTAGACTCCTCTGTTCAAACCTGCTCCCAATCTGGTGATTAGCCTGGTCTTTGTTCCTTTCTCCAATATATGCACCTCCTGCTCAGTCACCGTTGCTGGTTTATCAGCATTTCTTCCCCTTCAAGTTAGTTTTCTGTATTTTTGTTGGTTAAGTGGATTTATGTTTTTGGAGTTTTGCTTTGTTTTTGCTTCTATGCCCCTTCAAACAGGTATGCCCCATGGTGCATCCCTTAGGTCTCTACCTGCCATGTAGGGGACCCAGGATTGCTTCCAATTCCATCATAAAAACCTTCCCAAGTCTGACTAGCAAGTCATAATAAGTTACTTGTCAGACTTGGAAAAAAGCTAGGCTCTGTTTTTTTGTCATTCATACCTCTCCGATCATCCCGTTCCAAATCCCTCTGACCAGCTTGCCATGCTTGCCATTGGTCACCAGGTAAAGGTCATAGGAGAACTTGATGGTGCGTGAGAGTTTCTTCAGAATGTCGATGCAGAATCCTTTACAGCACAGTTTTGTGTATGGCTCGGTGTGACCTACAATCCTGTAAAACAAAAGGAAAACGTTGTTGAAAAGCAAGATTTGTTCCTCTTTTGCCCTGACAAGATGACAGTTTTCCATGATCAAATGCAGCTCCGCTTGGTTCCTCTCTACTCCGCTTCAAACCGGTTNCAAGATTTGTTCCTCTTTTGCCCTGACAAGATGACAGTTTTCCATGATCAAATGCAGCTCCGCTTGGTTCCTCTCTACTCCGCTTCAAACCGGTTGAGATACTGCACTAAAAATGGTGGTATCTTTATCGGCGAGTACCAACAAAAAGGACACCAATACGATTTTGAGAGCCAAATGTTTCTTCAACTATTGTCACCCATTCCAGGTAGGCAATAAAAAGTTCTACTGGATTCACTTTGTTTTAGTCTTTTTCCTGCTTCACAAAGGTAGGCAGCAGCTTGACAAAGCCATTAATGCAATTTTTTTTACATCCAAGTAGTATGCAGTTCTTCATATATAATACACATCAATTTCAAACAGATTATATCGGTATGGTATCGGCCAATACTGCACAGCCAGGTATCGTATTGGGGCCAAAAATTGGCACGGGCTCAACACTAGTAGCAGCCTAGGAAAAACGAATGAGAGATCTTCTTCTTCTTAACCAGCCGCTAAATAGGTTTTATTAACTGGAACAGATGTTCAGTATTGCTGCAAATATCCTACAGTTGTGGTTCACCAATTTCAAACAGATTATATCGGTTTGGTATTGGCCAATACTGCAAAGCCAGGTATCGAGTATCGGTATCGGGGCCAAAAATTGGTATCGGAGTAACACTAGTTTGAACTAATGGAAGGTGCTTTCTATCTGGACAGGGTTTAATGCTTCAGCCATAATGAGAAAAGGGAGAAGCACTTTAAACCACAGTTTAGTCCCTGAAATAAAAATCTAACATAGAAATTCAGTTTCTGGGTTGGATATTAGACATTTCAGTTGCGCAGCTTTGAAGGACTGTTCCTTGCAATAGATTCGATGCAGGAAGACCGCTTATGGGCACCTGCTCTATGCCTGCTCCCTCCTTTTATGGGATCTAATCAGCTACTGGGTTATTTTTTTTTTTAACCAACACAAGCTAAACAAAAATGTACAGCTTTCAGAGAATGCAAAGCTAAAGTCAGCTCATTTTGTTAGATTATACAGATGAAAAACAATTATTTTTATCTGATCTTTCGAGCACTAAATCTGCATATCTGATTTTGGTTATTAAATCCAACACACTCATGTCTGTGTAATTCAGAAACCAGATGTGTCCTTTTCTCTCTTTATTTCTTTTCTGGCACGGGTTATGGGTTATAAATGGTGAAATTATATTTCAGTTTGACCCGCCCCATTCAAAGCCACTACATTACCTCACAGAAAAAAGGATGCAGATATTGTTCAGTGTCTGTTATTGTGCCTGTAGTGCAACTTATCTCAGTTAAAAACAATCCACTAGACTTTTTTTCCAAGTTAGATGTGGAAACAAAGTCCAGTGGATTGTCTTTAACTTTCTTTTTTTTTATAAATATGACCTGGATGACTGAGAATCATCACCAACAATTTATTTTAGGCAAGTGAAGCTGACAAGATAGACATAAAGGGATAAAATTCAGGAGTTCATTGTCATTAATTTGAAAACTGGTCAACAAAGTCACATAAATTGTTAGAAACACTGGTAAATAATAGAGTAAAGTAATTTAAGATCAAT
>NW_015150644.1:759691-760959 GCF_000732505.1 Cyprinodon variegatus | reverse complement strand
TGATCTGGTTGAACTGTAAAGTGCCTTGAGATGACATGTGAATTGGCGCTATAGAAATAAACTGAATTGAAATCACAACAGCTGTAAGAGCTATTGGTCTGTTATTTTCCAATAGACAAATCTTATAGGGATTTATTTCTGAAGTAGAGAAAGTATTTTCCTTTAGTTTCTAATATAAGCTAGGAACTAATCATATTAAATTTTACCAGAAGAGAAAAACTAAATAAAAATCTACAATTAACAAAAATCTGTCAAATCTCTGTCATTTTGTAATATAGATTTTCAAGAGGGCTGTCATTTAAAAATGTTTTCTAAACTAACCTGGAACAGCTTTGAGAATAATTTCACAGCAACAAGTTGATAATCTTAACTGAGTTTATCTTCCTACAGCCGATGTACTATTAGGATGTCATCTGGTGGGATGTTATTAGCTTTCTCCTTAGTATTACACAACCTATTGCTGGCATGTGGCATAATCTCAAACGAGCAAACAGCTTTAAAAGGTGTCGTACAGCTGTGCTAATACCTACTACACACCACACTTTCTGAGTCACCCTCAGCAGGCTATCATACCACTGATCTCTATTTATTCATTGGAGTGCTGATTGCCCGAAAAAATTCCAGCCACCGTCTGCCATGCTGGTACTCCAACTCTCACGGAGGCACGCAGTAAAAATGTCTACCTGTGTAGCATTTGGCTGCAAAAACAAGCAGTTTGCCGGCTGTGGGAAGACGTTCCTAAGGTAATTTAATTCGCTTTTTGAAATTATCAGATTCTTGTTGTTACTAAAAGCAAAAGGCAAAACATGAACTTTACGTTGCCTGTTATTTTAGCAATTTATGTGATTTTGCTAGTGTAGAAACTGTGGAATTATTAAATTTGGTTCATTAATTTAGCTCTATTGTAATTATTTCATATTTGAATTCTATGCAGACACAGCAGAAAAGTATATGGAATCATGCATGCACAGTTTGCAAATAGGAAAATACGATACAGACATACTTGTAATTCAGTCTTGATGTAAAATCTTAAAATTGTAAATGTAAGATAAAAATGTAAGCTATAATTAACATAACAATGTAATAAATCCATGCATATTACATGTATATCATCAGTTTAGCACTTTGGACACATCTGTATTATTTTGATCTATTAACACATGTGGCCAATCATATAATCTGTCAATCAGATTTTTTCGGTCGTAGCATCTTGATTCATGTGTCGCAGCTAATATACGCAACGGTTGAAATCAGAATCCTTTCCTTTC
>NW_015150644.1:755439-757771 GCF_000732505.1 Cyprinodon variegatus | reverse complement strand
TCAAATATCGGGTTAAATATCGGTGGGGTGGCCGATGTCCGATATTCAGTTTTAAGGCCGATACCGATAGGAGGCCGATTATATCGTGCATCCCTAGAAATATGCACTAGAAATTGTTTTCTACAGGCTTTGTTTCTTCATGAATCACCCTTTTAACTGTTTCGTTTTTTTTTTAAAGGGGACCTTTTTTCTTATAATGTGGTTTTGACATTAAAAGACAGGTAAAAATTGTTTTTAGTACCTCTGACATGAAAGAGTGAAGAAATAGAAGTTTTTTGTTAAGGTTTATGCTTCTTTATGAGACATATATGTTTAACTCTAAATCTGTCACATTCTTGGTTCTGTTAATTTTTCTTTTTAAGTATTCAGTTTCACTTAGATCCATGTTTTTCTTTGTTTTCTACTTTTATTGGTTTAATTCTTATTTTGTTGTGTTTTGTGGATATATTTGAGTTCTTAGGGTTTGCACTCTTGTGTTGGTCTCGTTTTCCCTAGCTCCCTTCTAGAATCCTCTGTTCACACCTGCTCCCAATCAGTTCATTAGTCCTGTCTTTGTTCAGTCTCCCATATATACTCTCCCTGTGCAGTCCCTCAGTGCTGGTTCCCCGACTTTTCTTGGCTCCTACTGCATGTTTTCCCTAAAGTCTCCAAGGTTCTGTTTTTTTTTCTGTACTTATGTTGAATTTTTGAATTCCTACCTCAGTTGCCTGTGAGTACTACATTAAAGCTACAAAATTCGCCTCTGTCTCCCTGCCTCTGCATTTGGGTCCTCAGAACCTCAACCAAACGCTGACAAAATCACATTTAAATACGGCTTAATTCCTTCCTAAAGCATAAAATGTTCTGATGAACCACAGCAATGTGTTTTATTTGTGAAAGTGGGGTAACAGTCAATAAATGTAAAATCTTTGGCTATTTATCTTTATATTTATTCACTTTTCAGGTTAATATGGTTAGAATAAAAATGTAGAATGGAGGAAAATGAGCTATAAAAGTAGTGAAAAAAAACACACACAAAAAAACAGAATACAGACAAAAATAAAAATTGATTTTTTTTTTTTCAGTTTTATCTAAATTTTAAAAATTTCCAAAGACATTAAAGTTTAACTTTTTATCTTTTGGTTTCCTTTAGTGAACCCGAATGAGCCACCTGCTTATGATGCATGGTGTAGTGTGTTAGGTAACTAGGAAGCCATACGTGCAAAGCAGAGCTCTAATGGCACATTACCCCTAACCTCCTCCAGACCGGCAGTCTAATGGCCTCTGGAACCACACATCATAGGCCAGGAGGTAATGGGATGAAAAGGGGAGGCAGCAAGTTGGCAGAAAAAGAACAAACAGAAACATAAATTCTTCAGAGGAAAATCAACCTGTCACAGTGGAGGGTACGTAAACATGGAGGTCCCAGCACGCTGTCCCACCAGCTGTCATGGTTCAGGTAGGAAATTAGCCATTAGCTATAAATTAACTGTTGGTCATAATTGAGCTTGTGAGCCTCAAAATATCTCTGCAGTTTCTTCAGGAAACCATAGTTCTTAATTACACTTAAACCATTTTGAAGATATAATCTTCAGTCTTTCTTTCTTAATTAGTTTAACTAGGATTCCTTTGATCTCAGTCCCAGAGGTCAAAGTACACTGAGTGATGTCGCCAGTGTTTTGTTTTTTTTTGTTAATTTATGCTTTTCTTTTGGAAGAAATGTTTGCTGCAACACTTAAACAGGTAGGTTAAACAGGACTGTTATTCATCACCCTTTTTCACCTGGATGATCACCTGGATTATCTAAATCAGTGGTCCTCCTAATTGTCAGTCATCCTGGTGATAGGCTATGTTTACGTTAAACCGCCCTACATGCTCCTACCCTTTTTCACTTACTAGTGGTGAGTCTGACATACTGGATAAATTGCAAAACCTCTTTTGGAAAGTAAGCTTCTATGAGCGATGCAAACAGCAACTAGTAAACAGAGCGTGCACGAGGAGACATGGGCTCGTGCACGCTCTCACATGAGTTTAATAGGCGTTCCTTCTCTGGAGCGGAGTTGTGCATGTGCCTACATGTGCATTCTTTTTTTAAAAGTGAAGAGTATGGGTCTTGTTGAAAATTCACAAAAATCCTCCACTATGCCTTTTAAATGAGTGGTTCCCAAAGTGGGGGGCATGCTCCCTATGTGTTTGGTAGTAGAAATGAATTGAATAAATGTAGTAGTTCAGGAAAAAAAATGTCTGTCTCTTAATGGAAATGTTATTTTCACTTATACATTAACAGCAGAAGCAGGGCATTGTTGCTGAAAAAAAAAAAGTTAGCTGATTTTTTAATTTTATTTCAGTTTAA
>NW_015150644.1:750186-752216 GCF_000732505.1 Cyprinodon variegatus | reverse complement strand
GGCCTCAGCAGATGGCCGCTCACACTGAGCCTGGTTCTGCTGGAGATTTCTTCCTGTTAAAAGGGAGTTTTTCCTCTCCACTGTCACTACAAGCATGCCTAGTGCGTTCCTTAGATAGAAAACTTTGGATCAATCTGACTGGATGATCTGGTTGAACTGTAAAGTGCCTTGAGATGACGTGTTGTGAATTGGCGCTATAGAAATAAACTGAATTGAATTCAATAGGTATCCTTTCTGTCTTAAAGAAAGGCTTAAAACTACTTTGTTTCCACTCATCACTGCAAATAAAGCCAAACTATTCACTTGATTGCACCTGTACACACTTTGCATGGCAGCAACACAGTCCCCCCATTCCAACTCCTTACACTTTCAGACATTTTCAGCTGAAAGCTGACCAGCCCATTGACCTTTCATTGACTGATTCCTTTTTTATAAATGTTCTGCCTAATGAAAAGGTTCTCTAACAGATTTTTTTTGTAGTGTCTGGAGGATTCAATGAGCTTGAGTGATAAAACGCCACAGTGCTTCATAACACTGAAGGGGTGCGATATTCATCTTCTGTTCCCTTCACCTCGTTAACACCATTGTCAGTAATGGATAATGGCCAACGCTTCTCTCCCTTTCTAATGAACAGCAATATCAGTCTTTAGGTGTTAAGGATTGATGACATGGTCTAATCGTCCCATCTAATTGATACCTCGCCATGCAGCGCATACATTTCCCTGATTGGGTCACTGGGTGATCCTGTGGATATTGCACTCTGGCCAAGCAGCCTAATGAGTATCTCACCTCGTTGAGTGATAAGAGGCCGTGCATGCTCTAATGGCAGGGGAAGAGCCTCTTAATCTCATGGCTAATGGCACTCTCAAGTTAGATACAAAATCAATTAAGATGGCTCTGCTCGCACATAAGGGTGTTTGAGGGACTCTAGACTGATCAGATGTTGGTTTGTTAAGGGAGGGGTTGTTCTGGTCAAGCTGATTGAATGACTGACTCACTCTGCCACAGTGGCAGTACAGAACTAAATAATGTGGAATAACATTACAGCTTTCAATTGATCAAATGAAACATGGTTAATATCTTTTCCATCAACTGAATTATCTGATTTAATGAAGTTAAAATTCTGTCAAAAGGGCACACATGTAATAAATATCCATACCAGCACACATATGAACTACTCTCCATGCACATTTTGACCACATTATGCAAGCAGATTCAATAGCATGAGGCGCAAATAGGCCACAGGAATGAGCACATGTTCCTTTTTGATCTGGCTGGTAGAGGCAACTAGAGACTGACACGGGAGTGGATTTTCACTCCTGTCCCGTCCCACTCCCACAGAAAAAAATGGTGTCCCGTCCCGATCCCGGGCCAGAGTAGAAATCTAAATCCTGTCCCGTCCCACTCCTGGTGAAATTATTCCCACTCCCATTCTTGTTGTTTTTGAGCGTGAGCGTTGTGTAGTTTTTTTTGACTCGCATTATAGTGTAGGCTTCAAGGAAAAAAACTACAAAATGTCGGCGCCAGTACTGGATTTTTTTTTCTTTCTATTTTATTTTATTTTTTGGCATCGATCCTAGTTTTTTTAGTTACTATTGGTTTGCTCCCGTCTGCTCCCGTTAATGTTTAATCCTGTACCGTCCCAATCACGTGATCGTTACTAATACTGACTCCCATCCCACGGGAATCCCACGGGAATCCCGTGACCCGTGGGATTCCTGAAAAAATGTCAGTCTCTAGAGGCAACCAGGAAGTAAATGGCCAGTGATCGGCTACTTTTCAGGAAATGCTTCCTCTTTTTAGTTGTGATTATTAACATTTGCAAAGCATCTTAGGCTAACTGGTGTTCTCTTCAATAGTGCAAAATTTAAGTGAAGTCATCATTAAAGTCGTCGGGAAGCGGCCGTTCCAACCGTTGCATTTCAGGATTCTCCCGAGTGGTGCACGACTTTATACGCCTGAATAAAGTGAATGTGATTGGTCGTTTATCAAGGGGGCGGGATTGTTGTGGCGGAAGGTTAGCAAGCAAG
>NW_015150644.1:746520-749214 GCF_000732505.1 Cyprinodon variegatus | reverse complement strand
GCTTCCAGCCGTACATGTTTGAGCCCTTGCCTCGCAACGCTGCCAGTTCTGTTAGCTCTACGCCTGCTGAAGACACAGACGTCCATCCCCGTGAACACTGGGACGCAACTCAATGGGAAAGGAAAGGATTCCGATTTCTGATTTTAACCGTTGCGTATATTAGCTGCGACATTTGAATCAAGATGCTATGACCGAAGAAATGTGATCGACAGATGACCATTGATATATGATTGACCGAATTTAGGTGTTCAGGCTGACGTAGAACTAACTGGCCTGCAGAAGATAACGAAAAAAAATGATTTTAAGACAGGATTTTGTTTTTTTATAGAAATTTTCTAAATTTTGGGACAATATAGTCTGATAAAGAGAACATTTAAATACATGTTTAAGCCAGACATTTACATTTTGAATGATATAAGCTAACGTTAGCTTCACTGTTTCTACTGAGGAAAATGAGGCTTGAATAATGAACAAACATTTACCATCATTTAACTGCTACTGTTTAAGGCCTCATGGTATTGAACATAAACTTTTAAAGGAAAAGTCCGGTCAGCAAGGAATAATCAATGGATCATCATCTATACCTAAAGCTAATACGTTTGCTGTGAATTTAGCGTTAATCAGTAAAAAAATAAACCTTTTTGTCATTTACAAATCTTAGCACACATTTGTAGATCTGAAAAGAGATTGGTGAATTTTTTACACATTTGCAGATACTCATACAGACAGATAAATCTCCTCATACATTTTCAAATCCCACTGCACACACAAAACTAGATACAGACACACAAATTTGCGCATTTTCTTTAACTAAAAATGTCACTGTACCCTCTGGTTTTATCATATTATATATAAGACCTGCTGTTAATCTTTATCTGAATGCTCAGCTTTGTATTTTCAACGGATCAGAGGAAAAGCACAAAGCTGCTGCCTTTCCTTAATGGTTTATGGAACACTATTCATAACAGTGAGCTTACGCCTCCGTCTTGTTGGACTGTCGTCTGCAGGGTACAGTGTTGCTAACACAGGTACCAGTCTCAGGGTCCACCGCTTCTACGATAACGAACGGCCGCTCTTCCAGTGTAGCCACAGTCAGATGTCTGTAATCAGACACAGGCTCAAAGTAGGAGCCAAACCGCGGCCACACAGGGTATCTCATCTGCAGGATTCCCATCTCGTACGTCCCCACCTGGAGGAGTGAAGAAAAAAAAAAGGAATCAGCACAACGTGCAGCAAAAAAATCAATATCAACAGATGACTTTCATCATACTCTGGAAGGAAAGCAAAAACTTCTGGGAGAGGGAATCAGCAATATGCCATCAATGCTGTAACTTGGAGCTGGATTATTTAGCCAAAATGTATATTACAATGTACTTTCTCATTTGAGGAATCATTGTTTTAAAGAAAAAACATCTTTTTTTGGGAGCTACAAGCTTGAACAGATGAAATGCACATTAAACCAGCTGATCATCTGTCCCTCCTCATATTCCCCAGTCCATGGCATCTAGCTTCTTTCACTTTCTTTGTCATTTCTTCCTTTCACTCTACATGTGGAAGAAGACAAACGCTCCTAAGCCTGAAAGGAACAACCTAAAGGAATCCAATTAGTTCTCTAAAATCATTCTGTTAACATTTCTTCCTCTCTGTCTCAAACCTCTGCTGCTCTAGTTTTGATTTTTTGGTTTTCTTTTATTAGGCTTACTTTACTTTGACCTTCTAATCTATAGCAAAATAAAAATAAAAAGATCCCAGCTCTATTTTTTTTCTTAGCTGTTACAGCGAGCCTTAATAACACTAGTAACTCTGGTCTGAAATTTAGTTTCTCTTATTTTTGCACCAAATAATTTGTACATTTGTACGCTACAGGTGGAGCCTGTGGCATACAAATGTGCCTCTCTCTCAGTCAGTGAGAAACGGTGTAACCACAGACTGCAGCCTTTATTGAAAAATATCAAAATATGCTCAAGCTTTGCTTTATCTTTTAATAAAATGATCTCGTGGTACGTATTGATATTAAACTGTCCAGCCTTATAAAACTGCATCAACTACTGTTTGTTTGCAATCTTGTCTTTTTAGATCAGTATAAATCCCTAGATTAGTATTACTTTCCACAATCTTTACAGGCTATTGATGTTAGGACACAGTATGGCTGAAACAATTAAACCTGATTAATCAATTATTGAAATAATCGATTATTGAAATAGTCGGCAACTAACTACGTAAGATTAAGCATTAGCTGGAGTATAGAGATTCTAGCCTGGTAAACCTGACTAAATGGGAGATGAAAGGTGTTATATAGTATGAGAACAACACATTGTTTTTCAAACCATGTCTGTGCCTATTGGCCAACGCTCTGACCAATGAGCGCAACTGACCGTGACGTAGTAACCGTGACAGAAAGCTGGTGGGGGAGTGTAAACAACTGTCGGTAAAACGGCGAATACGTCCTTTATAAAAATGAATAAGAGGCTCTTCCTGCTCAAGTTTTAACAAAACCCCAAGTCTAACCCTTCCGAAACTGATTCCAAAGCTGAGACAAAAATTGCCATCAGAGCCAGCGGTCGCTCAGACACGGCTATTAGCCCTCGGAGCCTCGCTGATTGCCGCGGCCCTCTCAACTTTGGAAATAGTTTTTTTAATTACGCATTCAATCGGTAAATGGACCATATAGTGACGCTTTAAAGTATAATATTC
>NW_015150644.1:745042-746458 GCF_000732505.1 Cyprinodon variegatus | reverse complement strand
CAAAAAATGATTTTGGCCGCTGGTGGGGGAAGGGGGGTGGGGGGGTATGGGGGCTACTTTACTAGGCCATAGAGATTCTAAAATGTGTTTTTTTTTACAAATTATATCAAAATTGTAAAAAATATTTTGCATTTAAGTTAAAAAGAAAATGTATTCTGCCACTCTGCTCTATCCAGAACTCCTCCAGTGGAAAAGTTTTAGCTTCACTGGTTTAATTCCATAAAATTCTTCTTTAAGGAACCTTTCGCCATCCGATTATTAATTGAAAAAAAGAATCGACAGATTAATCGATTTGCAAAATAACCGTTAGTGCAGCCCTAGAACACAGCATTCTCAAACATAACGGTGAATGATCATAATTCCAATCCAGGGGAACTGCCCCTGATGTCCACGCAAGGTTGCAGGAACTGATTAATCTGTCTACAATTTTTTCTATTGATTGATTAATAATCAGATAGCCAAAGGTTCCTTAAAGAAGATTTTTACAGAATTAAACCAGTGAAACTAAAACTTTTCCACTTGAGGAGTTCTGGATAAAACATATTGACGGTAGAAAGGTTTTTAACTTAAATGCTAAATATTTTTTAATACTTTTTTGATACAATTTCTGCTCTTAGTGGGTCGCTCTGTCAGGTAAAGGCCTGTTTTACAGGCTCTATACTCCAGGTAACGATTAATCAAGTACTAAATTAGTTGACGATTATTTTTAATAATAGATTAATCACAATTAATCCGATTATTGTTTCAGCTCTAATGTATATCAAGCTGTCTAAAGAAATAGACCATATTTAGACTCTCAGATGCTAATCTGTTAATCTTTTTTTAATCATAATCACCTAATATCCAGTTATATTTGTATATATAGTGGCAGGAAGGAACAGCTGGAAAAATCAGACATAAAACAAACAAAAAAAAAGAGGAAAAGGCAGCTTGTTTTTAAGAGCAGTAACCCCGTATAACCTACTTTAAGTTTATATAAGAGCAAAATGAAAAGCCTTCTCTCCCAGGAAGCTGTTTTAGTGTTAGAATTATGCTTCACCACCTTCAGATGTGTGATAATCAACGTAAATGTGAGCTAATTTTCTTGTTTAACATTAAGAACTCAGTGGCTGCTCCCATAAATGTCAATAACTTCCAGCAAATAAACAAAGTGTCCAAACAAAGTGTTGTTTTTTCCCTCGCCAACATAATCTCTATTGTTTATGTGGGGGAGAAAAGCAATCCTATCTCAGCCCTGCAGTGAGTTTAGCTCGTAACAATCAAATGAAAAAGGGTGAAAAAAACAAAATGGGGGAGAAGTGTGAATATTTCATCTGTGCTTGGACTTTTTCTACTATGATGCCAGTCATAGAAGAGCATTGAAGAGCTATATGTGTATATATTTTTATCTTTTTTATTTTTATCTTTATTATCTTG
>NW_015150644.1:742395-743553 GCF_000732505.1 Cyprinodon variegatus | reverse complement strand
AGGCAGACAAGGTCCGAGCCAGCTCCCATGTTAGAGGATGAAGAGAGCACATCCAGTTAGTCACAGAGAAACAGGACTACACTGAAAAACAGACCAAGCTCTAACATCTATAAACAACGGTGTCGATTGTAGCAGTCCAGCTGATACTGTATATATCTTGATAAAACTTTATATTTTTACAATAAGTGTAATCATATCACCAAACTATATTAGTATTTTCTTTGGATCATTGAGACAGAATATAACTGACTTTTCTTTTTGTAATAAAAACCAAAAAAAAAACCCCCCAAAAAAAGTAATTTTGTTTTCCATTACAGCTCCTCATTAGCTCAGAGTCCTGGTGACTCATTGAAATTTACTAAGTATGGCACCTGAAATTATCTTTATAACATAATTAGTTTTAAAATGCCTGCGGCTGTTATGTGAATGTTTTCCAGACCAGAGGAGGAAGCGATGCATATCTCATTCACCACTTCGGCTATATTCTTACATCCGTCTCCAAATAAATCGAAGTGCAGTCACTCGATTCTTGTGTTGTTCTATTATGTTTTCAAAATGAAGGTTGCCGTCTAAGTGTGCATGACTGTAATGTGTGGGAGAGGAAGATGCTTCATTAACTGCTTCATTGGAATCGGTACGGTTCATGTTTAGCAGCGATGACTGAAACATTCAGGAAGTTATTCTGTACAGAGAACTTTGTTCAGCCATCCAAAGCTTACCTTGTCCCACTGTCTCTCTCTGTCCAGAGTAATGACAATCATGGCTGGGTTCACCAGATAGCCATTACTGTTGAAGGAGAAGTCATTGTGCTCCCATGTTACATTCAGCATGTGTCTGAAGGAAGAAAACAGAGAAAAGAGATCAGTCACTTAAAGCTGGTCGTCTCTTATGGAAGCCGGATGAAAGAAATAGTCATATTAACGTTTATAGAGATTAGTCTAATTTTAGACTTTCTTCTTTTGTGAGGTAGGATGGTCAAGGATCAGAAAGGTGAACAAAAAAAACAGCATCAGCCACTGGTTTCAGATTCCTCTAAAGATTTTTATTTTTCATCTTTCACTCTCACAAACATTTTTTTCAGCACTGGAAAAAATAGAAATGTAGATAAGTCATTTATTTTTAAAATAAGTGCATTTGTTCTTGGATTGAGGAGGTAAA
>NW_015150644.1:735258-737565 GCF_000732505.1 Cyprinodon variegatus | reverse complement strand
TAAAGTAAAAATATCAGAAAAATCTACTTGAGTACAGTAACGAAGTATTTGTACTTCGTTACTTCCCATCTCTGCCTTCATTTAAAGGTGGGGACAGTTGGGTAAATGGATGCTGCAACTTAAAACTGTGGTTTAGGTGCCACTGATGCCATTGGGGACCCAGTGGAAATGTTGCTATAAATGATGAGCAAGATAAACTTATGTATGCATGTGGGGAAAAACACAGCATAGTCTTGCAATCTCTTTACTTTAGTATCACATTAAGATTTCTAAAAGTTTTGATAATGAAATCAGATATCACTTATCTCTATTTTACTCTGTGTTCAGTTCAATCATGGCGTTTAAGGAGACATAGTTCCTCGGTTTGTGCAGACATAAAATCATCTTCTTCTCTCAGAGACAGCATCCCAGTTTTTGCAGACATATTCCACCTCAGACGATAAGTAGAAATGAGATCAGTGCTGAATAGGATGAATGGGAGGACAAGAAAAGCCGCAGTCTGCCGCTACCACTACACAGTCCTTTCATTTTGGAGCTTTAATGTCATTTTAGGTCTAATTTCAGCCTAATTTTGACAACTTTCTGTGTACTGGCCGGTTTGTTGACCCCTGGTCTAGCAGCCTTTACATTCGGGACATTATGGTACAGCGCTGCTGAAAGATGCCATTTTCCTCTGATCTGGGAGCTCAATTGCGATTTTTATCCCAATATCTGTGTTGAAGAATAATCTCAGTTCCTTGATGCATTTAGCAGCTGCTTTTGATTCTCTTGTTGCCTCACTCACTGCCATCATTGCATCTCCTCACACACCACTCCAGCAGAGGTGATGAAAGCCTGGTGGGAGGAGAACAGCCCACAGCCCGGTGTGTGTGTGAAAAGCCTGTTTAATCTGGTAGGGTGTGATAATCTTATTAACAGGTGAGCCGGCTCATTATCCGAAGCTCGCTTGAAAAGATTGTGTGATCTAGCGAGCGCGAATCCAAGCACAGAGGAGGCTGCTCACGTTTGATCCGGCTGCATGGAGGGGAGATCTGACAACTGAGCTAATTTAAAGCGTTTGTTCTGTTTCGCTGACCCAAGTTACTCGTCTTGCTGAACATGTTCCTGCTGGGTTGAGCGTGTATGAATGATACGGTTTGTAGTTGATCAAAGAAGGCAATTATGTTTGCAGATTTTTTAAAGTGTAAATGGTTTAAGTTTACAGAAGGAATTTATCTCCACAGACTTCATCGACTGAAGAGAGAAATAGATCATGAATCAGAGAGGGGGTGATTTTTCATAAACAGGGTTATTCCACGGGTCATTACAAAATCATTAAAAGTCATTCAAATTATTATTTTTTTAAATTAAGGCCTTAATTGGCATTAAAATTCATTAAATTTGATTATCATAAAAACATATTTCGTCAGGTATATTATATCGGATATAACTGGTTCCACGTGTTTGTGGGGAACTGCTACCGGTTGATCGAAAAGCCGTATTTTTTTTTATTTAATAACATTTTATTTTTTATTTTACTTTTTATTTTCTTTCTTTTTGTTTTGTCATATCGTCTGGCGATGTGGCATTGTCTTCAAGCCAAAAAAAGAGCCCAGCAGATTTTACTTCCACAAGTGGAGCAGTACGGCTATCGCCAAAGTGTTCCTCTCCATTTATGCGTATAAATAGCTTAATTATAATTCATGCAGGGAGTTTTACAGGTTATACGGACACTGCAATGTCAGTAGAACAGGAAAGGAAAAACAGGAAAAAAGGAGAAAAGATGAAAGAAAGAGGAGATAAAAGAGAGACAACGATAAAACATCTTCTATCTGCTTCATCACCTGCAAAGAGGTAAAAAGAACAGCACAACCAACAGATATAGTATAAAAGATACAATAAAGTAACACCTAGACACTATCCCTGAAGAAAAACCATAGTTTTGGAAAAGAAGCTCGAGCGGAGAAAAAGCTAAAGAATGGAAAAAATTGCAAATTTCAACAAAAGAGGCTGAAAAACGAGGAATTTGGGGCATGGCTGCAGCCTGACGGTAAAGATGACAAAGGATTTAGCCGTGTTTTTATGTATATATATATATATATATGCTAGAGGTTCCATCATGGGAGGATGAGCACCTACACAGGATGTACCACCGAAACATAACTAAAGTGTCAGACATCAGGAAATCCTACCAATGGCACAGAGTCACTCATCATGGCTGCACAGGAGCAGGCCCTAAGCACCAGATCAATAGAGGCCCAGATCGACCACACCAGACCAGACCCCAGGTGCAGACTGTGCAAAGAGGCCCCTGAGACAATCCAGCAC
>NW_015150644.1:732729-733858 GCF_000732505.1 Cyprinodon variegatus | reverse complement strand
CAAAAAAGTACTCCAGAGTGTTGTTCAGCATGGGGGTGAGTAGAAAATGAAGGCTAATCATGTTTTGGGTGTACTATTCCTTTAAGATAACTTCAAAGAGTTTTTTTAGAGTTACTCATTCCTGTATGACTCCTGATAATGAAGAACAAGTTTCTGATTATGCTTGTTGACTGTTGGTTATTTTTTTTCAGCGGTCATATAAACACTGTCCATTTTCCCTGACTAACCCAAGCTTACGTTAAAAGCTGCTGGAGCTGTTTTTTTATTTTTTTCTCCTCTTCTCTTTGCTGATTAAACCACTTTTTTTTTTTTTACAAAAAAAAAGGGGGATTTGTTCTGTGCTTCCTGGCACAGATGCCGTCACATTTCTCTTTTGGGCGTAGTTAAACTGATGCAAAACCAGGCCTTGTTCTGCGTTCACTACCCCTCCTTCCTAGGAAATTACCTCACATTCTCCACGCGAGATACGAGAGATGGATGGCAGTAGGGCACCATGAAATATGCACCACGCGGACAAACAGATGGGAACTCCTTACACATTGTGCTGTTCACCATTTTGCCTGTTTTTTTTTTTCTTTTTTATATTAGTAAAATCAATTAAACTTGATGTAGGAGAATAAAGCCCCTTGATTTTTATAGATTATAACCCATCAGTGAAATAAATGTTATGGAAAATACTCAATATTCATAGTTTTATTGCAATAAAAGATCACATGATGAAAGCTGTTTTTCTGTCTCCTCTCTGTTTCCAGCTCTTATTGTGGTCTTAGCATCTTGTCCTCTATGTCCAGTGTGAGCATCTGCTGCTGGGAGGCTCCATCCAGCAGGAGGAATATTACATTGGCATGCAGTGAAACCCTGACACTCTGAATATCTTTGCTGATAATTGTTTCATTCCAGCCGGCCCCATTTCACTATCTATTTTCTACAGACTGATGAGCAATATATGTACAATATAGAGCAGCTCCTGGCCCCTTGGCCTCCATCCCCTTCTCCCTGACCACAGCAGCAGGGTTTTGATGTGTGGGGCGCTATGTGTGGCTGCATGCTGCATCTGAATTTTAATACTCTACATACACTAAGTAGGGCGGGCTCTGCTGCTGGAAACTGGGGGGCCTTACACACCTGG
>NW_015150644.1:725547-730887 GCF_000732505.1 Cyprinodon variegatus | reverse complement strand
GGCTGTCCTGATTAGATGACCTCCGTACACACAGTGACATCCACCATGTGAAGGAAGGCCATCTACTCTGTCTAATCTGGCTAACAGAATAACAATGCACATGATGTATAAATAATAAACCTAACACCCATTATAATACATTTAAGTACCGCAGTGATGATAGAGGAATTAAATATGTAGATCAGTGAAAAGACGGTATCTTACCTGAACAGGGTGTCGTTGGTAGCGGATTGTTTGACGGGGTTATGGCAGTCGCTGTGGCCCTCAGGAACGAAGCCTCTCTGTTTCCTAAAGCTCTGAACCCCTTTAACCACGATGGCCACCCCATCACGCACTCTCTTCCTCAAACTCATCCTCCAGCGGTCCGTGATGATGCTGATTAAGCCCACCGGGAAGCTGTCGGGCGGCGGGATGTCTGGGTTTCCCACAGCCATGCTGGGGATAATCCAGATGTAGCCCGGCCCTACGAGTCCAACTTCAGTTGCTAATGAAAAAAGGTACTGCGCCTCCTCATGGGAGCAGTAGACTAAGAGGACCTGGGCATCAATCTGCTGAAGCAACCTCCGCGCTCGTATGTCGTTCATGCTGTCGGCCGACATGTCGAAGGACAACACGTCCTGCAGATCCCACATGAAGTAGCTGGTGTCGGTGAAGGACTTGATGTAATCCACGTAGGCTTCATAGCCGGGGTACAGGCTCGTTATGACCACAAAGCTGTCCCAGTTGTACTCCTCCATCACCTTGAACATCCCGTTGATCTGCTGCTCAATGGAGGAGCCCAGCTGGAGGAAGTTGGAACCTTCACCCTGGAGGTAAAGGAGAAAAACATGGCATTGTTTTCTTTACTCAGCATGATGCTAGTCATTCCCAAAAAAGTTAAAACAATCCACCGGACTTTGTTTCCAAGTTTGAAGACGTTTTGCTTCCCATCCAGGAAGCTTTTTAAATTTAAAATGTCAAAATTAGCGTTTAATTAAAGGCTTTATATGGTAGCCTTGTTTCGGCTTTGAAAACATGCTAATTGAACCGGACGAATGGATCCCTTGGGAATGGGCAGTCGTTGGGTTCTTTGCTAGTCTGCAATACCCGATACTTGTCTTTGTCTCTGCAAGGGGTGATGTTAGAGGGAATTGTTGGCTTGGCATGGGGATGGGGGCCGCGAATGACTATGACCTGGATAACTGAGAATCTTCAACAGCATGTTGCTAATCATTTGTTCCTGGACCTCTGGAGGACATTATTTATACCATGACAGATTGCATATTTTAAACAAACTCTGCTTTGCAGAGACCTAAGCTTTATTTTAATGGAGTGAATGTTGTTTCATTATTGATCCAATCAAAGAGCCTGTTATGTAAAAGGAAATTTGAAAAAACTACTGCAATTAAAAAATAAAACTTTGAAACACTTAATCAAAACAAGGATTTGAGAGTAACTCTGCAGTTTTCTTTACAGCCCCAGTCACACCTTGACGATTTAGACCATCGTATACCTGACGTATGAAAAATCTGGCCAAAACGCTGGCATACGTTGGAGAAGTTATGGGCACATTTTGTACAAGTTATGAGCTTGCAAAAACATGCAGAAACATGCTGGCACACGTCAACATACGACGAGGACGCAATTACATATCCCAGCATATGCCATACGTGGGACATAAGTTCCAGGTCAGTTATCTGATGGTTGACATACGTTTAGTGAAAGTTACTACTAATTTCTGACTTTTTTCTCAGAATTCTGACTTTAATCTCAGATTTCTAATTTTAATCTCAGATTTCTGACTTTAATCTCAGAATTCTGACTTTAATCTCAGAATTCTGACTGAATTCTGACAATAAAAAAGTCAGAATTCTAACTTTTTTCCCATACTATACTGAAATAATAAAAAATAAAAAAATCAGTTAACTTTTTTTTTTTTTCAGTGGCCCTAATCCTCTTCCGTAACAATTAGATGTGAATAACATGTTTATAATTTACAATACAGCTTTGTTGCAGCAGTAGAGGGGATGGAGAAAATTGACCGTCGAAAACATTTTTGTTTATATATATATATTTTTTTACAATTTTGGTATAATTCCTGCTCTAGGTGGGTCGCTCTGTGAGCTAAAGACATGTTTTAGAGTCTCTATACTCCAGTTAACGATTCCTTGATTACTAAATTTGTTGATATTTCAATTATCGATTTTTTAGATGAATTCTTTCAGAGAAAGATAAAATACATTATATGGGTAAAACAGAGTAACTACAGCCTAGATGACTTGTAGAGTGAAATTAATATTCTAAAAGCTCAGTGTCAATTCCAGTGCTCATGTAAATACAATACCTTTATTTGGTGTCCATTGAATCTATTTTGCTTTCTTTCATGATACAGAGAGAATATTTAAAAGATAAGTGTGGGTTTTACCTCTGCACAATTGTATATCTTCAAAAGAAAAAAACAGGATAAATCCACATATAGCAGACATATTTAGTTAAATAGATTTAGTTTAATAGGCAAAGATTTACTTTCTGTCTTAGTTGCTGGTAATTTCAAATGCAAACCTTTTTAAAGTGGAAAAAAGTCATAAATCCTCATTCATCAGAGCCGATGATGCTTCAAACATTGATAAACAGCATCTGGTGTGTGTAGCGCTTATACAATTTTTTACAAATGTAGCAAGAAATGCTGCTTTTCTTTTTAAACAAAATACACCCTGATTTTCACGTCAAGCATAAAAAACAAGCATGCGTATTTTTGCATAGAACCAATGACATCAGACCAACAGTGTCCCTACCAAAGTTGAAATCAAACCTTCGCCCTTGCTTCCACTGCAAACCTTTTTCTTTCTTTTTATTGATTTATTTATTCTTTTTTTTTTTTTGGCGGGTGGCAAACAGCAGCCAGGTAAATACCGCGATCAAAGACATCTTTTTATGCAGTCCAGGCGCCTCTAGGCGCATCGCTGCCCCCTTCAGGACAATGGCTTGTGCATCATTTCACAAGCATTACGCTGTCGTGCGTTAAGCACAAGTTAGGCTGTCGTAACACAGAAGTTCTGGACTCGTTATGGCTACTCTTTGTATGCGCCCAAATAAAAAAAAAAAATACATAGAAAATTCAGCGTCTGTCAGCGTTTTAGGAGATTCTGGGACGTCATGCATACGCTGGCTAAATCGGCAAGGTGTGAAAGCGGTTTTAGATTGTAGTATTTGCATTTATTATATTTTATCAAATGTTATTTTCACACATCACATTCTCTACACTTCTCAGGGCAGGCTTTCCTCTGGAATAAGTTGCAAAAAGCTGATTCGAGATTTTTACTGGTCAATGTAAGTGTTTGTATCGGCAAATCTGATCTTTAAAACACTCTATGACAAGAATGGAATTTCTGAAACTCATTCTGAAAAATAGACATTTGAAAAAAATAAATGTCATTGTAGAAAATGTAAAAAGAATAAAATAAAATAAGTACAATTCAACAAAAAAAAGAAAATTATGTTAAAAAAACATAATCTACATGAAATCCTGTAGATTATGTTAAACGTATAATCATATAAAACAGCAACATTACACTGGCTAAGAAGTTTATTGAAATTAAATTTTTACAAAATTTGTTAACATCAAACTGCAAATTCAGGAACAACAAAGAAACCAAATTCCCTCCATGCATTTCAGCGTCTGAAGAGCTGCAGACTCCTTCACTGCTTCATCCTGCTTGACTTCTTTTTGCTCTGCAAACACAGCTGGAGCGACACTTGCAAGTGTCACGCTATCACATTCAGCAGAACGCGTTCTTTTTATCTCCCTGTTCTGTAACTGTTTTCACCTTGGAAGACGAATGAGCTCTGTGGTTCTGTTCCGTGCTTTATCAGAAGGAGTAGAGATGAGGGGAACAGATACCGGCTCATTGCGCGGTGGGATCTCTTTTCTTTTTAACACATTTTCCATAGGCCTCTTTCTCTGGTTTGACCATCAGAATTTAAAAACGTTGATTTCTGTATAATGACTTCATGCTTGGTTCACAGCTAAAAGTCCAGCCAAAATGTTTTGTTTTTTTTTGCTGCAGAATATTGAGATTTTATCTCTGTGTTAAACCTTCTGACCCATTTTCCTGCTTGGGGAGAACCCGCTCTCTCCTGAGCGCCTAGAGCTCAGAAAACGGAGGGGTCATGTGTCCTGAGACAGCCCGCCAGCCTGTGATTGTCTTCATTCTGACTCCCTGTTGTCCTTGAGAGGTTTAGCCGTCTCGTGACGTATTAGCCTCTCAAAGTTTCAGACGCTGTGGCTAAATCCACTGCCTCTGTGAGTCTGACTGCTTCCTGCTCACATGAAAGCAGCCTTTTTTCCCTTCACTTTACCCCCAAATATATCCTTAAACGGTTCAGAAAATTCGGTAACAAATACAGCTTTCATGCACTTTCTTGAATCGAGAAGGACGTAGGAAAGTGTGTTGCCCAATAAAAGCAAAATGGGATTTAAAGCAGTTTCTGTTCTTTAGCAGCAATTCTTTTTCATTTCATCCCATCAGCCCAGAGCTCATATATTCTGCTTAAACGGCTGGTCTCTCCGTATTTGCATACGGGACATTTGGTTATCTGCTTCTTTTGTGGGAATTGGCTCTGCTTGGTGAACCCGCCGTGGACAGAGATGGATTAGCGTGCACTGGAGGCTGACCAGCGGCGAACATTTAGGTTTGAGGCAGAGATTTCATGCAGGTCAGTCACAGAGGAGCTTTGCACAATCTAAAAAAATCTACTCTTCACCGTCCCGCTGCAGATCTGTCAGTAGTATTGCCTTGTTCCGTCATCCGCAGCACCACTTGGTTCACTGACAGGTGCCTGGCTGTCGGATAAGTATTTATGAAGATGTTTGTTTACAGTCTTTATAGCTTTGCTCTGTGTTTCTCAATTATCTCTTCTCGCTTGCTTGCGCATGGAACCACAAGCTACCTTTAGCTCCTCAGACCTGAACAGCTCAATTAGCGCAGAGCAAACAGATGGCCCGGTCCAAATGAGCCTGGGGCATTTCTGCGGGCACTGCCGCAGCTCAAAGCCTGGAGTCACGACCGTCTTGTCAGCCTGCAAAGCCCTATCCATGGTTTGTACGTACTTGCAGGGAATAAAATGACAGCAATCGTTTAGAGAACAATGGTTCTCAGAATGGAAGAATGTTGCCTGTAGACTGATCTTAGTCTGGAATGAACAAATGCTTAGATCTGAAAGAGTAAAAATAAAAAACTGATGAAAATGGCTTACAGTTGAATCTCAAATGTCTTGCATTCAAACGGTATATTTATGTTGTTAAAGTTTGTATATAGAAACAGCTTTTTCCAGCTAAGATAAAAACAAACATTAAAGGTA
>NW_015150644.1:721269-723817 GCF_000732505.1 Cyprinodon variegatus | reverse complement strand
GAGATCAGGATGGTCTCACGAGGCTACTAAAAATAACAATGCAGCAGAAATGTGACCCCTATTCAAATCCAAAACTACTTTACTGTATATTTCTTTATCAGTAAAAAATAGTTAGTAAAAAAACAGCAGTTTTTTATAAAATATTTAAAATGCGTGACAATAATTTAACGGTGCATTTTACAATTTATTGGTATATTTAAAATCTGAACCATGTATTTGATAAGTAAAACAAATAAAAAATCTTTTGTTTTGGACATTTAACTTGCCTCAGGAATCACATCACAATCTTATGAAAACCATCTTTGCTTTTATACTCGATCAGCAGCATTCGGAAGAGAAAACTGTCTTTGAGATTTTGATTTAATTGCAACCAATCCCTCCTTCACGGAGAGAGGGACTTCTGGCCACGTCTCTCGGTTGTGACATATGTTTGCCTCCGCCACGCAGCAGGAAGTGCCCTGGCAACAGCTTCCTGTGCTGCTGACGTCACATGGATCCTGCACGACGACAGACCTGGACGGACACTTAACTGTCCTGGATTTCTCACAAAACATTTCCTGTGTGGTTAAAAATGTCAACGAGCACAGAGGAGTTTGATAATTGACTTTTGATTTAACAAAAACTGGATAGCTTTACAGCCGGAGAGCTTTAAAAAAAAACTCTGCACTGACCTTCCCAGGGAGACTTTCATTTCTATTATTTGTGACATTTACCCAAAAAATTTTAGAATAATTTCCAACACCCTCTGAAATGAAGCACCTCAGATTTACTTCCATCTTATGATTCCTTCAAAATGAAGTCGGACTTCATGCATGTGCATTATCCCTGCTGGCTGCTTTTTATCAGCGTTTCTTACTGACCTTCAGTTCGAAATAAGTCACGCCATAACTGTACAGTCAGTTTTAAAATGCATGATGTCTCCTTGGAGAGAACGTGTCCAAAAAGCAGAGAAGACAGACAGATAAAAAAGGAGCTGCTCTAGTTTAGAAGAGCGCCTCAGGCTCTTGTTCTTGCAAAGACGATCACGGTTTTGTTCATGCAAGACTTACAGTTTGCTCTCTGAAAACACTTTGGTTCTCAGGATGGGGTCTGTCAGTCTACAGATTAGAAACCTAAAGGGAAGCTTTCAAATATCAAGGAATACTTTTATGATTGAAGTGGAGTTTCTATTATATACAGCTACACCTTTGATAGGTAGATTACTAACGGAGAACGCCACGTCTGTGTTTGTTCTTAAAATTGAAAATGATCCCCCCTAATCACATTAGCCCTTTCATTTTTATGATTCCACTCACAAAATCAAAGCTTTCTTGTCCATTTTAAATTGTCATGCAGCTGCCAGCTCTGATAAGTTTAACCTGCAAACACCAAATGTCGAAGTGTTTTCCTTGCTGTGCCCAACAAAGTCTAATTTTGTTAGAGAAGAAAGTAAAATGATAAAATAAAGACAAATCTGTCACTTTCAGACAACAAAGTTTACTTTTAGTGATCTATTTAAAAATAAATGAAACCCAAATGCTTCAACTGCTTGTGACAGGATCACATTAATCAATCAACGGCGTTTCTGTGTTTACAAGGACATTAATTGATAAAGAAATGTCAAATGTGTTTGGATGAGGTTGGTCTTTTTTCCATCTGAAATACACAACACATCTGACAGCTGCGTAAATGCACTAAAATAAAACATTTTAATCCCAACAATTAGCTAATTGATTACATTCACATATTTGTGCTTAACATTCAAAACGTGAACCACAACTGTAGGATATTTGCAGCAATACTGAACATCTGTTCTAGTTAATAAAACCTTCTTTAGCGGCTTTTTTTATCCAAAACCGTTGAAGATCTCTCATTGGTTCCTCCTAGGCTGTTATTAGTGTTGAGCCGATGCCAATTTTTGGTTCCGATACGACACCAGATACCTGGCAGTGCAGTATTGGCCGATACCGATACCATCTGTTTGAAATTGATGTGTGTGTGTATATATGAAGAACTGCAGACTGCTTGGATGTAAAATAATTGCCATCATGAATTGTCAAGCTGCTTCCTACCTTTGTGAAGCAGGAAATAGACTAAAACACAGTGAATCCAGTAGAACTTTTTATTGCCTACCAGGAATGGGTGACAATAGTTGAAGAAACTTTTGGCTCTCAAAATGGTATCTGTGCCCTATTGTTGGTACTCGCCGATACCGATTACACCAATTTAGTGCTGGATCAGTGCCCTGACCGATACTGGTATCGGTGCAACACCAGCTGTTACACTACCTCTGGGTTTTACTATTGTGAACATTTTAGAACTGGACTTTATCTAAAGGCATGTCCAGATTAAGGCTGAGTATTCGCATTAATCGATACATATCGATACTTGGTTCACAATCAAACATTATTACGATATTGAGCTATCCTGAGCTATCTCTATAGTTATGCTGCTATAGGTTTAGAGTTTTGGAGGACATAGGGACCCCCATTTCATCATTCTGCTTCATTCTCTCTCTGTTCTCCTATTCTGCAGAATCTGATCGGCCTGTTTTCCAGTGTAGTCCTGT
>NW_015150644.1:719098-721006 GCF_000732505.1 Cyprinodon variegatus | reverse complement strand
CCTGGTTCTGCTGGAGGTTTCTTCCTGTTAAAAGGGAGTTTTTCCTCTCCACTGTCGCTACAAGCATGCTTAGTGTGAGTGATTGTATTTGAGTCAATGAGTCAGTGCAATCAACTGGTTTTCCTTAAATAGATATTTTTTTATTTTATGATTTGGTTGAACTGTAAAGTGCCTTGAGATGACGTGTTGTGAATTTGGCGCTATAGAAATAAACTGAATTGAATTGAAATATTGCGATATCAGTATTTGCCGAGGTATAAAAATGAAATGAATAGATAAAACAGCAAGTGTTATACATGCCCATCAGAATCCAGTCTGCTCAAAAAAGAAAAAAGTCAGAATTCTGACTTTTTTCTCAGAATTCTGACTTTTTTTATTGTCAGAATTCAGTCAGAATTCTGACTTTTTTCCCATGTTAAACTGAAATAAAATGTAAAAATCAATTAACTTTTTTTTTTTTTAGTGGCCCTAATCGTCTTCCGTACTTTTCTATTCAAGGCAGGATCATAATGAACAACAAGAACATCAACTTGAAGGCAAATATCTAGTCATTCTATTTCCATTCTTGATCTCAGGGGGTTAGGATGACATAAGATTGTTGTGGAATGAGTCCAAAACTGCACAAAAGGAGCACATTAATAATCCCATGTAAGTTGGGATCACAGTGACCATAAACGCATCTGTTAATGTTCTAAGCTGTACAGGAAGGTTTGGTACAGGACCTTCTTAGGCAGAAAAAGCAGATAGATTTGAGATGACTTGAAGGACCTAAAATATGTAGTAGATGTAATGAATATAGAGTACATTATTACCCAAAGGCTTAATAAATAAAGATATAATCCTGGGAGACATGTCAGTCTGGCAATGGTGCTCCGTAGGGGGTCAGAACATCACGTTCCCCACAGGGATACACCACAATGATATTACTTCTCTGAAATGCAGCTTTAATGCCTTCGCAAGATGACATATAAGGATAAAATTAAATTCTCTTACTGTCTAACTACCAGTAAAGACCAGTGATTGATTTCAACATTTACCATCTTATTTCATAGTACACGTGTTTATTCTGTAAGTGATGGTGATTGATTTGCTCTCCCCGACTTTTAGTCTAGAATTGCTTTAGTGTAAATGAGCAGCAAGAGCCATTAAATGACGAATGAAACCTCTTTCATTACCCCAGAGAACTCTGCTGACGGCCACATCCCACAGCAAGCCTGTTAAAATGGATGCGGATGATGGGAGAGACGTCTGAAAACACGTCTGATCGCAGCGCTTTTACTGGTAACTTATTTCTAATTAAACAGATGATGGAACAAGACTAGGAATAAAAACATCATTTTACACACTAAAAAAATTCAACCCAATGTATCTCACATAAATGCTTTGAGTGTATGTTTGAAATGTCTTTTTAATGATTGAATTTCTGAAGTGTAAATAATCCTGTAATGAATCTACAGATGCATCTGTGGGTTTGATTATCTGTTAGTAAACTGATTCACAGAAAAAACATCTCTGCTCTTTATAAAAGAACAAATCTGTCCACTTAAAACCAAATTCTCTCTCTCTCTGTCAACCCTTGCTCTGGCATATGCTATGAAGGGCAGATTAAGGAGAGAGAGAAAGAAAAACACACAAAAAAAGGATTTTGGTTCAAATGGGTGTGGAATTACAACTCAGCAAGTTTCCAGAGAAACAAAAAGATCCCCTCAGGGCTGATTGGTGAGTCTCAGTCATTTTGCAGGCTGTTAAAGTGCACTTAGTTTGAAACTAAATATGCATTATTTAGTCGACTTTTTCAAACATTGGATGATAAAACAATTTAAATTGCTCCCTCTAGAACAACAAAAAATGATCCCAACTTTAAATATTTGTATATTTGTATATAAGTGTAATTAATCCATTATTAAA
>NW_015150644.1:714898-716888 GCF_000732505.1 Cyprinodon variegatus | reverse complement strand
CAGCGCATGAACCGAACGAAACACACGCGAATCGAACCGAAACAGTCGAACCGTTCGGTTCGGACGGTTTTCAAAAACCGTTCCATCCCTAATAGTCATTCCAAAAAAGTTAAAAAACAATCCACTGGACCTGTTTTTCCAAGTTCGAAGACGTTTCGCTTCCCATCCAGGAAGCTTATTTAATTCAAAATGTTTGAAATTAGTGTTGATTTTATAGAGTGGAACAACAAAGCCTTGTTTTGGCTTAGAAAACATGCAAATGGAACCAGAAGAACAGGTCCATCCGTTAAGGTCTTTGTTAGCCTGCAATGCCTGATACTGGCCTATGCCTCTGAATGTGGAGTCGTTAGGGTAATTGTTGGCCTGGCTGACCGGGTGAGATTTTTGAGAGAGTGAGCTCTGATCATTATTTCTGCAATAAAGCATTTTTTATTAACTATGACTAAAAAGTTTATAAATACCGAAATTAACTTAAAATGTTAAAACTTGCTGACGAAAAATATTCTATTGTTTATTCTGGTTCTTGCAGTTTTTACCACAAATCTTAAAAACTCTTTCTATTCACTTCCGGCCGCTACGAACGGCAGCAGGAAATCCCCCACATGCTGGCCGCAGCAGAGAGCTTTCAGCGGGGATTCCCAGCACTGCCTCCCGGCGGTACGCTGGAGGTCTGCCGTTCCCAGCAAGAACTGTATATTTTAGTGGGATCATATACCTGATGAACAGATCATGTTTGGAGGTGGACTTTCTCACTTAAAAAAGTGTTAAAACTATTTTTCCAATTCACAAAATAAATAAAACCAAGCTGCTCTCTAGCTTGAAGCTACAGAACGGAGCTGATAAACAACCGGAGCAGCAAAGCAGCTCGATCACGCCCAGATTTCTGTGTCGGTGCGTTTGTGACGCCCACAAAGCCTTTGGTGTGAACGCAGCAGGAATAGTAGAGATGTTCTTCTTCGTCTAAATCTAAATGTTCATGTTTTTGTTATTTCTTTTCATAACTTAATTATATAAACTTAACAGAACCTCAGTGGAACATTACTTTGTTTTATTCAACATATTTTTCCAGAATACGGTGAGATCAATGCACTGATACCATATTTGGTGTTCTTCCACATAGACAAAATAGTACCATTGACTAATGTATTGTTTCATCACATACATAACAGTTTTAAACTAATTAATTCTGTTTTTTTCATGCATTCAGGAGCATTGGGGCTGACTAAACCTTCAGCAAATCCCACACAGTAACATAAAGATTTTTTTTGACATCTTTTATTGATCGTAGCGTTGGAGTCATTTGCATATCTCAAGAGACAAACATGGATTGATTTTTAAACTATCAATAAATCCCAGCATGGCGTACACTCTGCCCGAAATCTTTTAAGATCATCTATTTGAAAAAGAATTTCCCACGGCATCCATTTCTCTGCCAGCCATGCTTCTGTAGTGCTATCTGTTGCAGACGACAGTTAAAATGTCACCGGGAGAAAAGCCTTTTAAAAGGATCGCGATCCGTCCCTGTGGCTGATCCCTCTGTGGAGAGTATTTGTGCCTCCTCCATGGATCATTGCTGCTAAACCTCCCAGCTTCAACCCAGACAAAGTTTAAACACTCATATGTGTCACAAGCATCTCTTGAGCCTTCTGCCACGCCTCACCTCTCACAACATATGGCACAAGCACCGACGGTGACTGCTATGAGGATCAACAACTAAACCACAGATTAAATCTGAAAGGTTTCCGGTCTCATTTCTTAACTTCCATAAATATAATCCCTCTGCACACAGACTGATCATTATAAAAACAAAAGTGTTTTTTTGTAAGTGTCTGTCAGCTCAACACAGTTGCTGTCTTATCATTTGATTGAAGCAGTTTAATTTTTTCTGCAATTGGGACAGTTATTAATATGTAGGCTTTAATTTTTAGTGAAGGATTAAAGGAAAAATCCGTTCATATTCAGAATTCAAACTTCTGAAAGTTCTTTAAAT
>NW_015150644.1:710880-712439 GCF_000732505.1 Cyprinodon variegatus | reverse complement strand
TGCATGAACAGGAGTAAAGAACAGGGTTGTTCCCCCCCAGGCCTGAAACTGGTGGTGGAGTGGAGATAGATGAAGGTGGTCAGTCTGTAGACTGCTGGTTATAGAGACACTCTGCTGAGCTTTATGGGGAGATCCAGTGGACTGAGCTGATACTAGAGCTTCACTCAGGCACCTGGAAGATGGAAGTCCAGTTTGGATAACACAGCTGGTTGAGAGAACCTGTCCATTATGACCTAGCGTAAAGCGACAGTGGAGAGGAAAAACTCCCCATTGGGAAGAAACCTTTGGCAAAACCAGGCTCAACATGCCGGACCAGCTGAAATGAGACGCAGAACGCAGTAAGAGTCCAGGAGGAATGAAACTCTGATGAAGTTTTAGCTACGATGGTGGAGGAGGGGATGGAGGGGGGTTGAAGCGTGGTCATCTGAATGAAGTTGCAGATCGGAGGCCTTTTAAGATCAACTTTGGATGCTGATTGGCTTTTGTGGCGGCATGGTTCAAAGCTAATTGGCCGTGTCGTAGCCGGCAGATGAAGGCGAATGCTCAGTTTATTCAGTTGAACTTGCGGCTGGGCTCCATTAAAGCAATTCTTTTAGATATTTTAGATTTTTTAACAGATTTAATATTGTAAAGTTTCATTTTTCAAGATACAATTTTACAAATTGCATTAAATTCAACATATTTTCAGCTTCACTTCTGGGGGCAACCTTTCCTTTTGAGTGAGGAACAAAAACATATTCCTTGAAGAGTGACTGTTTCTGTTAAGTGAGAATTGAAGAGGACCTGATCTGCGAAATGCAATTTGAAAAGAGGGAATTCCTGAAACTCAACCTGAATGAAAAAAAAAATTAATAAAATTGAATAAAATAAAAAAAGGAATTTGTATTAAAAAAAAAAAAAAATTGTGAACACAGCAGTTACTCTCAAAGCAGTTTTTGGTTAAGAACTTTTTAAAAGTTTTATTTCCAGATTGCATCTTTAAAAATGTAAAAATATTTTTAAAATTTCAACAGAAATTAAAAGTAGCCTTGTCTTGTGATTATAATGGGGGAAAAAACACCACAAACAATGCTGCAACAGGTATCTACTGGGTTCCACTCCCTATGCAGACCTTCGCTATTAACATTTTGACTAGGGTCTGGACTTCCATGCATTCATTTCAATTAATTAATTAATTAGAATCAATATTAAAACATTTAACAAATTTATGCAATTAAATGCATTTTCTTATATACATACTAAAATCCCAAGCGGGAACCTTTGTAGTCGTTGTTTCTTGTACACCTGTAAATCTGACAGCATCACAGGTGTTGGTCCACAGACTAAGAATTATCATGGCTTGAACCGATTACAAGTTCTACAGCGAGGTGTACTTACTGAATTACTGTAATCGGCATGGACATATATCTGAACTAGGGGTGTAGATCACATCCATCATGGCGATTCGATTCAGTATCGATTTCCTGACCCAACGATTCGATTATTTTCGATACTCAAGAATACACCACGATACGATTCGATTAATAGATACATTTTTATTTTTTATTTTTTAGACCTTA
>NW_015150644.1:706465-708315 GCF_000732505.1 Cyprinodon variegatus | reverse complement strand
TCTCAGCAGGAAGTCATCCTGCAAACTGGATTTGTTCGGTCCTTCTCTCTCTGGAAGGATCAACTGAGCTTCTAACTGAGCTGGGGTTCCAAACAGGAAGTTTGGATCCACTTTCCCCAAGAGATCGTGTGAGCTTCACACCAAGCAAAGGTGCTTCAGCACCGCAGCCCGTTCAAGTACTGTAGGAAATCTGAGTGGCAGTAAGCTTCTCCATTCACCAGGGAACAACCGCAGTCTGAGTAACCCAGTCCACCCATCTCCAAGCAAGACACTCTCTGGTACAATCCTCTCAGTCTGGATTCCATAAAGGACACCTTTCCCTGGAGAAGTGAGTCTGCAACCTCTAATTCTAAGATTCAAATTTCCCACTGAGCCTGAACTAACCGCAGTGTCTTCCCCTCACCTTTCAGTCCCTGTTGAGTGGTGTTCAGAGCAGCACTGGATTCACCATTCTCAAATAAACCTGTTTAAGCTTTTCCCTGGTCTCTCCGTTTGGTCTTCTGCATCTTGGGGTCAGACCATATATATATATATATATATATATATATATATATATAATGATATGAATGAGATACTGCATGTTTTATACACATGGGAGAGGAATGCCAGAAAAGAAAAAGCCTGAATGTTTTTCTTCAGATTAAACATTTAGAAAAACTCTGGGGGAAAAAAACAGATAAAGGTTTGACTTGGATGTGATTTGATCCACCAGCAGATGGGTGAGGGGTATGCCAGGAACTGGTGCATGTAGTGGGAGTAAGTGGGACGGTGGTGGCAGCAAGAGGTGAGGAGTAGAATCTAATTTAAATGCAGCAAGGTGAGGACAGTGATGTTTCTGAATCCATTTACAAGTGACAAACTCAATTATCTTAATGTTAATTGATAACCTCATTTTGAAGAATGAACAGGGGCGAACTCTGACTGGGTATTTTGCCCATTGACAGTTTGTTTTAAACGCATGAGCAGCTCTGTCGCCCGACTGAAGGGCATTTGGCTTTGACTGGAGGTCACCAATGCAAAGGCTAGGAAATCTAGACCCAAACTATTCTGAAACATGAGGGTTCATTTTTATTTGATTCATTGATTACATTTATTTCACTCATTGTGTTTAATCAAAAACATTAAAAACAAAAATTGGCTTTCTTTTTGCAAAAAGCATCAGCGCAACTCATAAAGCATTCAAAAATAAAGAACACAACCAAAGAAAATGAAATGAAATAATCATTTAGGTCTTTTTTCTGCATACTCTTATAATAAAATAGAAAATTTCACTATTATGCATTTAGCTTTTCATTTAGTCATGACAGTGAAAGTTGCTCCAACATTAACTTTAAATGCTGATTTGTTCTGCATCTTGTATCATTAGTTATTTAAACTAATACCATAATTTAATGCAACAATTCCATGTTTTCATTGCAAGAAAATTGTCCTCATCTAGCTTAACAAGCTCACATTTGTCCATTAATTTCACTCACGTTGTTCGGCTAAAATTATTCTTGTTTTAAGGTAATGGAACCCATATTTCTCATTCAGTTTGAATGCATTCAAGCTTGAACAAACTCAGTCAGAGTTTGCAGCTTTCTGCCATTTTTGGCCACCGTTTTGCTGCTATGTTTTAGTTTGCTCCGAAACGCAACACGTTAAGCCCTCATTCACATCCTTTTATGGACCCTCAAGCCCATATCAACCTTCAGTGCTAACCTGACTCCGCCAGATGGATTTCCTCCGCATATCCATCTGGAAACCTTCCATTAAAGTAATTTTGGGAAGGGGCGAAAATACTGGTTAGCTGATTGGCCTATGTTGGTGATAGACGGGCCAAATAAACCAATCAGATCAACGAAGCATAT
>NW_015150644.1:701574-703275 GCF_000732505.1 Cyprinodon variegatus | reverse complement strand
TAGCGACAGTGGAGAGGAAAAACTCCCTTTGAACAGGAAGAAACCTCCAGCAGAACCAGGCTCAGCCATCTGCTGAGACTGACTGGGGTTCAAGAAGATAAAAAAAATAAATAAATAAACCATGTTCTCATAAATAAAACAGCTGCTTCCTTATTTAATCCTGTCAACACTACCTTAAACACCAAAACCAAAAAAAAAGTAAATTTCCTTTGCTTAGGGAAAAACTGCAATAATTAAAGCATTTTTTTCCCTTGCCTCATAACATTTTCATTGCTAACTTATGATGTAAGTTAAAGTTGAGTTTGACAGAGATCATTGATTATTTTCTCATCACCAAACAGCATCTAACCAGAAAGTTTCTATTTTCTTATTTTCAGAAGGAGTTTTTCTCTCTTGTTTCCTTTGTGTCTCACTTTATTGATTAGAAGCGCAAACAACATTTAACGACGTGCAGAAATCCAGGCTTTATGGTTATTAAAGAAAGGGGATGCTCATTGCTTCTATTTTTTGTTTGTGTAGTGAAAATCGTATCCAGTTAAATAACCATGGCGATGGGAACCAGTACCAAGCAGCAGCCTCCTGTGCTCCCAGTCGGTTTCTGTTTGCTAATCAGTCTTTGCCTGACACACATTGCAGATGTGCTTAACCCCATCTAGTGGGTGATATACAAAGAAAAACAGTTTCTTTACATAAATGATGGTTGACTCTAAGGAGCTGCAGGGCTTTGATCTAGTTTTATCAAACATTACTCACCAGTGTTTCCTCAGCTGGGCAGCTTGATGTGGTTTTATTTTACAGTTCTCTTATTGTTTCTCAGCTGTTTTCTTTAATGCTATACGAAAAACTACATTTCCAAACTCCTCTACAGAGAGCTGTGTTTCCTCTAAAGGTGGCCATTTTAACCAGATGAGATATAAGGTGTCCTTTATCAGTGACCGGTGTAATTTTTGCCATGTGATGCCTGCAGCTTGTTAGAAAGACCCTGCAGCGGTAAATACATCTGGCTTAGAGGTGTGGCCTCATCTGCGCAGTGTTTAATGACTGGCTTTATATTCTGGGCATGAAGCCTCTGCCCGCACCTGTCCCATCCCTCTGTCACATGATCTGACTCACCCATGCATCTGCAGCCGGTTACATCTGCTGACAAATCCATCCTCAGCATCATTATCGGTAGATAACGGTCGAACAAACCGCAGAGAGAGGCTGAGGTCACTCCACAGTCACTCTGCTGGTTTGATATATCTGATTGAGAAATAATATTGATTTTCTATAAATTAATCTGCTACAACCTTGTCTCTCCTTGCTCTTGAGTTAAGTGGGCAAAGTTATATGAACAATCGAATTAAAAGCAAAAATCTGCTGGATTATCTTGGACTCTGCAAAAAAAAAAATCTAGAAATAAGTAAAAATTTCTTCAATTAAGTGTATTTAGCCTTAAATTTAAAGTCCGCTCATATTCAGAATTCAAACTTCTGAAAGTTCTTTAAATATGAAATTATTATATACTGTTCAATAAATGATAAATCTTTTTAGTTAAAAGTAATTTTCATGTGAATGTGCTTTACTGGAGGCATCCGTGTTTGTCAAAGAACACTACTGCCACCTACTGGTTAGTGACGTCACGGTGCGGTATCGGCTGTTGATCAAGTCCCAGTGCTGTATCTGGTGTTTGTCACAACGCGCTATTATCCAAGTCATCTT
>NW_015150644.1:695803-697664 GCF_000732505.1 Cyprinodon variegatus | reverse complement strand
TGACTGAAGCCACCCTTAAATAGGTCTAACGACGCTTATGCTGAAGGCATGGCGGCTGAATCACCGATCAATTGAGGCAAGTATCGACCAATGCCAGAGAAAAACACCAATATGGGCCCCAAACATTGGCCAGCTGATCTAATGCATTACCTCTAACCAATATCCTCATGGTTTTTGGTTTCAAGTTGAAATTGTACTGACAGTAAATTGTTTGAGCGATGATGGAGGAACCAATAAAGGACAACAGATGGACTAAGACTCTGGAGACAGACGGGATACAGGTGAGAATTGGAATTCTGATCTGAACTAAAGAATGACACTGAGTGCTTACTTGGAGAACGTTAGGGCCCTGTCAGAACTTGCCGATTTTTCTAGCGTATGACATCCCAGAATCTCCTAAAACGCTAGCATACGCTGAACTTTCTCTGTATTTTATTAATTTTGGGCGCATACATAGAGAATCCAAGATTAATGTCCAACGTCCAGCCTAACTTATGCATAACGCCCGGCAGCGTACGGAGCAACAGCTAAAGCTGCTTCCCTCAGAAGCAGCGATGTGCACAGAGGCGCCCAGTCTGCATAAAAAGATGTCTTTGATCGCGATGTTAACCTGGTTGCTGCTTACTGCTTACCTCCAAAAAAAGAATAAAGAAAAAGGAAAAGAAAAAGAAAGAGAGAAGGTTTGCAGTCATAGCAGATTTTGTCATGTCTGCTGGGAAGTGTGTTGGTGGTGGGCGTGAACGCAGGGAGGAACCATCACACTCACCTTCTTTCTCACCCTATGATGGGGATGAAGTCTGGAGGAGCTGTTACTCATAGTTTTTGGATAAGCTAGATGCCACAACTTATGAGTAACTTACATTTAATGTATGTCAATGATTAGATATCGTACCTGTAACTTATGGCCCACGTACGGCATATGCTGGTATACGGCGGGAAATTTTGAACATGCTCAAAATTTGTTGACATACTCGCCGTAAGTTGACGTGTGCCAGCATGCTTCAGCGTGCTCATAACTTATACAAAACTTACCCATAACTTATCCAATGTATGCCAGAGTTTTTGCCAGATTTTCCATACGTCAGGCATATGCTGGTCTAAATCGTCAAGGTGTAACGGGGCTTTAGGGAGAGGTGAAGGAGATCTGAGAGGAAGCAGTGATCTATTATAGGTAATTAAAGGAGTTCTGCACACTGAGGGTATTTGATAGCCAGGAAACACAGTGGAGAACCAAAAGAAAGCTGACAATTGTGGAGAAACACGGATCCTGTGTCAAGTGTCATAAATAAGTCGGACAGCTCCTACAGGGTTGAATGCATCAGTGGCTTGGCGCCCCCTTTTTTATTTATTTATTTTTTTCCAGCATCATTCTCCCAGAATAAAAAATGTATTTGGTCGAGTTCAGGAGATCTTCTTAGGGTTGCTGGGATTTAATGTGAACAGGCGAAGCGCATGTCAGGGTGTTTCCGCTGTAAAGTCCTCATTCAGCCTGCTGCCCAAACCCTCTGCAATTACCACATCACATACTTTACCTGTCAGAAGTGAACGGACATTAGGTTCCAGGTTCATCATCTGGTGAGACAGGCGCTTATAAGAGACGAGTTGCAGTGCTTCACTGAACAGATGGAGGGAGTGTAAAGGCCTCATTGTCCTGCATTTAGTTGTTCTCTGAAGATAGCCGTCAGGATGAGGGGAAACACTCTAGATCAGGGATTTCAAACTGGTTCCAGATATAGCCATGAGGCTGCAGGTGTCACGAATGGGTGGTGAGGTTGCTTGAGTTCTGACAGATTGAACTGAAGAACACAGGAAACAGAGGTACAAATCCAGAAATCCAACATAAATGTTAAACAAACCAAAA
>NW_015150644.1:692254-694358 GCF_000732505.1 Cyprinodon variegatus | reverse complement strand
CACAAGGGGGCAACAGAGAGTAACTAAAGAATGCTTGAATATGATGGAAAATAAATCAAACAAAACAGAACAGAAAACTGAAAACTCAGTCACAACAAATGGGAAGAACCATAACAGCAGGTTTTCTTTGCAAACAATCAGTAGCACACCAGACTCCAGTCATCTCATCAAGTGACTCCAGTCTTAACATGAGGACTTTTACATCCCAGTAGTCTGCAGTTCTACATATACACACACACATCAGTTTCAAACACATCGTTATCGATTGTGCGCAGCCAGGTTTCTGCATCGGGGCCAAAAATGGCTTCAACGCATCACTAGTTTTTACTGAAATCTACATTTATCTCCCTTGTTTTGATCAGATGATTGTTTCCACTTAGTGCCACTGAGTGATTCACCAACGTTTTTCTTACTGGCTTTATGTAAAGCCTAGAGAATTTTATAATCTACTATTTCATGAAATCTTAATAACATATACTTAAGAAATAGTTGTTTAAAGGATCTCTGTGTGTCGTATTATTAACTTTTTAGAGCCTTTTTTTTATATGAAATTTGCTTTTCATTGGTAAGTCTAACATACTAGTTTATTGGATGCTGGAACTTCTACCACTGGGTTAAAGGAACCATAACGATAACAGAACCCTTGAAAAAATAAATAACTAGGGGAGGAAATCTTTCACCATTTCGATTTTTAAAGCCACAATTCAATTCAAAACAATTTTCGATTCAAAACGATGTTATGCATAGAAATTACTGATCCATTTTCTGATCATGATGAATGCCCGTCTGCTTTGCTTGGCAGAATAACAAATGGAAACATTAAAGTGTATTTTTGACATTTATTATTAGGTTTAAAACATCATCCTTTCTTAGCAGTTTGATTTCCCAAATAATGGGTGGATAAGTACCAAAGAACGAATACTTTGTTACGTTACTTAAGTAGAAATTTTAGCTATCTATACTTTATTGGAGTGATTATTTTTACTTTTACTCACCTTTAAAGTCAGAATTCTGAGATTAAAGTCAGAATTCTGACTTTAATCTCAGAATTCTGACTTTTTTCCCATGTTAAACTGAAATAAAATTTAAAAATCAGTTAACTTTTTTTTTTTTCAGTGTCCCTAATCCTCTTCCGTACAAAACCCCTGTACACCAGTGTTCTGCATACCCGGTCAGACCAGCATACCCATAATCAATACCTCTTTATCACTTTAGTTTATCCCTTTAGTTTTGTACAAATTATAAACTTTAAATTACCTCAACAGGCGTGTATCTCTTTAGTCATGTACAAAAAAGCAATTTAATTGCTTACTTTTTTGGTGTTTTTTGAAGCGTATGGCGATCTGACCTTAAATTGTTTTTTTGGTACATGACTAAAGGGATACACACCCATTGAGGTAGTTTAAAGTCTATTTTTCACACAAAACTAATGAGATAAACGCAAATCTGATGTCTTGCACATGCGTATTGACTATAGCAGGGGTCACCAACGTGATGCCCGCGGGCACCAAGGGGCCCTCAAGGACCACATGGGGTTCCCTCAGCATCTTATGAAAACAGAACAACTTACCAGTGGACTAAGTTTGAATGTTATTTTTTGCTGCTGGTGTTATGTTTTGTCATTTATAGAGCGTTTTATCATATCAATTATTTAAAACATATAAGCATTTACAGGGATTTCAAAATGACAATATTTAGAGGCAAATTAGAAATGTAAAGAAACAATAGAAATATGTTTATTATCTATGAAGTTTAGGTGAACGCTGACTCCTCCAGTTCATAGGTCAATATTAGTAGCCCATCCTGTGACTCAGTACTAGAGACTGACATTTTTTCGGGAATCCCACGGGTCACGGGATTCCCGTGGGATTCCCATGCACTGGAAAAAATCAGAACCTAGATAAGTCATTCTTTCTTAAAATAAGTGCATTTGTTCTTGGATTGAGGAGATAAAAGAGACATTTTGCAAATGGAACAAGACAATTTACATTTAAAATAAGAAAACAAATTGCATTGTCGTATTTCCAGTGCATATTATCTAATTATCTTATTTTAAGAGTAAAAATACTCATTCTGTTGGCAAACTACCTCATTTACCTACTCA
>NW_015150644.1:688464-691671 GCF_000732505.1 Cyprinodon variegatus | reverse complement strand
GGGACACAATTTTTTTCTGTGGGAGTGGGACGGGACAGGAGTGAAAATCCACTCCCGTGTCAGTCTCTACTCAGTACCCATGAAGTAGCCCCTATTCATAAAAAGGTTGGTGACCCCTGGACTAATCCAAACTGCAGGCACCAGAATAAAATTAAACATATTTTGCTGGCAGGTTTCGACATTTTAAGTTAATTTAGGCGTTAAACTGTTTCAGAGGAGTGATCATAGCGCTCTGCATCAGCAGTGCTGCAGCCTTGACTTTGCATGCAAACCAGCTGCTTCTGCTGCTTCAGCAGCGTGTGGTCTGAACGTAGCAAAACTCCTAAAACCAAACACCTCCATGTTCAGTGGTTCAACCAAGGGCTGCTGGTCATAAATCCTTTCAACACTGCAAAAACAATCTAGAAATAAGTAAAAAATTCTTCAATTAAGTGTATTCACCCTTAATTTGAGCAGGTAAATGAGATTATCTGCCAATGAAATGAGTACTTTTATTCTTAAAATAAGATAATTAGATAATATGCACTTGAAATAAGACAATGCAATTGTGTTTTCTTATTTTAAGTGTAAATTGTCTTGTTAAATTGTCAAAATGTCTCTTTTACCTCCTCAATTCAAGAACAAATGCACTTATTTTAAGAAAAAATTACTTTTTAGATTTTTTGCAGTGCAATCAGTTTAGGAAAGCCCAATCAGACTTAAACCAGATAATTATAAAATAACTAATCCTCACATGATCTTGGGAATTTTCTCCTGACCCAAGTCCAGCCTGAATTGGTCAGGTTTGTCTCTGGTTTAAATGTCTGACTTCTTTAACTGCTCTTATCGCACCGTCTGAGTCAGATCCTAACTACTGAGCTGCAGCATGGCGGTTCATAAAAACCTATGTATTTTTAGCTGCCTTGGGATTAAGAAAACAACTGTTCTGTTTTCCTTCATGAGTCTTTCTCTGGCACAGCTCTACGCTGCCTGGTGCTAAACATAATCAACAATCCCAAACCAGCTCTGAAGCAAAGAATTCAGCTGCACTCCTTCCACTTCAGCTGAGCGCAGCTTAGCTCACCTCTCCAAATACTGTCTGATCTTCCCATCAGATCCAGACAGATGTTACCTGAGATGAAGTAAAGCTGATAAGAATTCACCTGAAAGAGCGGGTGAGAGAAACCATCAGATCCAGACAGATGTTACCTGAGATGAAGTAAAGCTGATAAGAATTCACCTGAAAGAGCGGGTGAGAGAAAGTTCAAGCTGAGCCGACTGTTTGGAGCCAAGAACGGAAATACAAAACCAAGGAAGCGCTTTGATTTGAACAACAGAAAAATGTCAGAGTTATAAATGTTTTTTAAAATATCTCCTGATTGTTTTTTTTCAAGTAGTTTCTTTGTTTCCAAGATGTCTGCAGGGTTGTTTTCTTTTCTAAATGCAGCACACTCCTCTCTGATGTTGCCGTTCTTTACTGGTTATCGTCAAATTAAAACTGAGACATCTGCACAAAGCTAAGACTCCTAGGAGACAACTACTGAGTCCAACGCTTAATTTAGCACTCGTCTGAGAGGGAGCAGAGTGGACGGACAGGACTAAATCTGTGCCACTCTGCTGGCGTTGTTCTGAACATCGTTCTCCACAGATCAGCTGCCAGAGAGACTGATGTCGCCTCTATTTTCTGATCTGATCTGTTAAACTATTAGTGCTTCTTATATACCTCAGGATTTTAAATCATCTGGCTGTGATCATTGTATTTAGTTATTCCTATTTTATCCTAAATTTGTGCCTTCTAGAAAATCTAATGCACAAATCTGATTAATTGGTTGAATTATTTAACCTGAACAAGTGATGCGTAGTGAGGTTTAAAGAAATCCATTAATCATTGTCCCCCTCTGTGTTTTTTCTTAAATTCTGGATATGCTTAAAAGCAGGCAGTTGGTTTGTTGTCTTTAAGTAAAAGAACTTGCTCTAAACACCAGTAAGCTTTATTAAAACATAAACAGTTTAGGCTGCAGGGACTGCATCTGTCAGACAAGCTGCAAATAGTCTGAAATCAAACGCACACAAAAAAAAAATCCCATCTAGGTCATCCTAAATAGAGCTGAACAGTCTGAGGAATGGCCACTGCACTATCTATCTGCTTTTGTTTTAGGTATAAAGAGAGGCTAGGATGCATTTTCATATTCTCTGTATACTAACAGCACTAATCAGAACACTTTACACCCTGGAAGCCCAAATATGAAATAGATGATTAATCAAAGGGTGGACAATAAAGCTAAGAATTATATCCACATAATTTCTTAATTTCAGTTGGTAAGGAAAAATTTTGATTAAGAAAAATTAAAAGCCTCAGAAAGACGGCCAGGAATGCCAACAACAGAATCCTGTACAAACTTAGGACAATTACCGTAATTTCTGGACTATAGAGCGCACCTGATTACAAGCCGCAAACTCTAATTTTAGAAAGAAAATCAATTTTGTGCTTTTATAAGCCGCACCAGATTTTAAGCCGCAGGTTTCCCACGTTGTATGAGATATTTACAAATAAAGATTTTACACGTGAGCATTTTTTTAACGTTTGATTTAATCCGTATAATATAACAAATAAATACGGTGCATATTAAGAATGCTTTTTTTTGTTTTTCAAACTCCCTGTAACACATTTAAATATATGTGTCGGTAACACGCAAAATAACGCTGCATATGCCGGTTCTTTTAATTGAACAATGCACAGAACATTGCAGCCGACCAGGAAAAGTCATTAATCACTTTCTTCTTCCTCTAAAACAGCTTCAGGATGCCGTCACTGACTTCAGTCTCATCCTTGTCGCTCTCGCTTGAGCACTCGCTGTCCTCTTCATGCCGCAGCAGCCCAGCCTTCCGAAACCCGGCGGTGATGCTGGATGTTTTCACACGGCTCCACGCATTGAGAACTGTAAATACTCATCGGTTTTATTGGTCTGTTTTTCGCACCATCAAAAAAACAATGTATTAGCCGCACTGTTTTATAGGCTGCAGTGTTCAAACAGCGGGAAAAAAGTAGCGGCTTATAGTCCGGACTTTACGGTATTATGCCAAGTTCAAACACTTATTTTAGTAATAATTGCTTTAAAGGAAAAGTCGGGTCAGCAAGGAATATTCAATGGATCATTATCTATACCTAAAGCTAATATGTTTGTGGTGGTTTAATGAATTTAGCGTTAATCAGTAAAAAAAACAATA
>NW_015150644.1:685329-686854 GCF_000732505.1 Cyprinodon variegatus | reverse complement strand
TACTCTTAATTAAAAACACTGATCATTTGATGAACAGGATGGAGTACAGTGAACCCTCGCTATAACGCGGTTCACTTTTCACGGTCTCGCTGCTTCACGGATTTGCATCATGCACCGTTAAACTTTATTGTCAAACATAATCGATGGTGGCATGTCGGTTTATAAGGATCTTTTGTCCCAGAAGGGAAAAAAGAGCAACAACTACCGATAACTATGTTCTTCTCTCCAAAAAACACACCTGCACCGCAGGCTTTAGAAGAAAAAACGCCACAGAGCAGAGTCAGAATGCAGCGGCAACAACAAACATTCATACAATACTTTTATTTGTTAAACAAATGCTTGGGCCTGTAAAGTATTTCATTGTATAATAACTGTAAAGAAAATATAGGTTTCTACTTCACGGATTTTGCCTATCGCGGGTTCTTTTTGGAACATAACCCCCGCGATAAACGAGGGTTCACTGTAATTTCATATTTAAAATAATTTCAGAAGTTTGAAGTGGGAAGGTCTGGATTCCTTCTCAGTCCGCCTGAGAGCAAACAGGATCCTCCAGCTTTAACCATTCTGCATCATATCACTGTTTGAATCCAGTCCTGAGGGAGCACCAAGGTGTTTTGACATGGGAACACCTTTGCGCCTGAACAGTTAGCTGTTAGATTTCATTTTACCTCCATAATTGTTTAAAAAGCGTTAAAACAAATGGGTCATGAAGCTCAGACGTTATTAACACCATGTCTGTTACTGAGCTCCTGCTCATGACTCCAGATTCCTTCAGCTGCTGTTTTTTTTCTCTGATAGTCAGAGTTCTCATGATGGTCATCCTGTGAAACTTGTCTTGATTTACTGCTCCTTTCTTCATGAGACAGTCCTCCCTCAGATGGCCACCTGACAAACTGCAGTCAGTCATGAGAAACGGCTTAAAACCAAGTCCCCGTCTGGCAGCGTCTGATGGCGAGTTGCTCCCAGCGGGGAGCTACAGCGGAGTCTCTGCAATCTAAACCCCTGATGATTTATCTGTCCCTGCTGACTCCTGGAGACAAAGGGACACAGATCAGACTCCGTCACATTTTAGTTTCTGTCTGGCGCTTTACTTTCCCCGCTGCAGAGATATTAGATGCATGTGCTCCTCATGAACTATACATGACTCCTGATTGATCCTCCTTTTGATGGGATCCCGTCCAGGTGAAATCTCAATAAATCCCATATAAGCTGTATAGATGTCTTCCTGGTCTAAGTGGCTGGGGAAGGGAGATGGGTGGACCCAGAACTTCTCGTAAATTTTTGCATACAGCTGGAGGAATCCATCAGAGGGCATTGAGGCTTTGGATGGTGTCTCTATGCATTAAGGGATTTAAATAAAGAGGAAGAAAATGAAGCTAAAAGGAGCAGCTGGATTTTGTGAGCATGTCGTAGAGGGGCTGCTGAATGCCACAACAGATGGAAAACGGGCCACTAGTGTTTTATCACAATTCAATGCAGATCTCCTAAATCAGTGTTAATACCCAGGCTCTGAAGGTTCAGTTCA
>NW_015150644.1:682635-685063 GCF_000732505.1 Cyprinodon variegatus | reverse complement strand
CTGGGTTAAAAAATCGATTTAATCGATTTGAATCAATTTCCCTTTCAATAGCCCGATATCAATTCATAAAAACCATAAATCGATCCATTATAATACGTCTTTCCATACATTCATGACTTCTCGCGTCCAGCGAGATCTCGTCACTGCGCGAGAGGAGCGCACCAAAACAATATGACGGAAGCTCTGAAATCACCGCCAAGAAGTTTGAAGGCAGATGTCTGGAAATATTTTGGATTTAAAAAACAAAATGACAGCAGTGAACTGGATAAGAGAAAAACGGTTTGCAAGAAGTGAGGTAATGTGGAAACACAACTAATCTTCGAAACCATTTAACGAGACACCACTCAGCACAAACACAATCTGATTCAGCCCCGAGGCAAATGCAGCTCGAGAAGGCATTTGATATCAAGTTACCAGCAAACTCCCCGCATGCCCAGAAAATAACTAAGGCTATTGCTACATATATCTGCAAAGACTTACAACCATACTGCGCGGTTGAAAATGAAGGTTTCCGTGGCGTTATGAAGACACTGGAGCCACGCTACGTTATACCCTCACGCAAAGTTTAGTGAGGTAATAATCCCAAACATGTACGCACTATTCAGTGTGTTTGTTGTCACTTTATTTACACAGTGTGGTTTGAGTTGATTTGGTCAGGTCATGTTAAATAAAACATACATGATTAATGTAACTGCGTTGGGTTTAATTCCTAATGTAAATATGTACATTTTTTAGTAATGCTCCAAGTTTGAGCTAGAAGTTTCTACTATTTGCAGAATTGGTTCTTCTGAGAATGTCTTCCATATCAAGGAAACGAAACAACAATTGTGAATCGAATCGAATCCATTTGGAAAATCTGAATCGATACCCAGCCCTAATATATATATATATATATATATATATATATATATATATATATATATATATATATATATATATATATATATATTCTATGGGCTTAGTATAGCACAAAAAGACGCTGGATTTGACCTACCTGATGGATGTTCCAAAAAAGTAAAAAAAAAACAATTCACTGGACTTTGTTTCCAAGTTTGAAGATGTTTCGCTTCCCATCCGGGAGGCTTTTCAATTTAAAATGTCAGAAATAGTGTTGAGTTCGAGGCTTTATAGAGTGGACCAAAAACAAAGCCTTGTCTTGTCTTAGAAAACATGCGAATTGAACCAGAAGAACGGGTCCGCCTTTTGGAATCGGGGTCTTTTGAGTTCTTTGTTGAGAAACAAAGAACTCAAATGACTTCCATTTTTGAATTGAAAAAGCTTCCTGGATGGGAAGCGAAACATCTTCAGACTTGGAAACAAAGTCCAGTGGTTTTTTTTTTTTAAATTTTTTGGAATGACTACGACCTGGATGGCTGAGAATCTTCACCACTATACCTGATGGATGCAGCAAGACGTATTGTATTTTTATTTAATTACTCTTTTTTTTATATAAATGGGGGCAGATAATGTGAGTTTTACTTCTTTCTACTCCCTTTTATTAACAATGTACTTGATTTTACATTAAGAAGTTATGAATAAATAACTTATGTAGTGTTTTATTGAATTAAATATAGAAACTAAACCAGTTATTTCACCACCTGCTGCGGGCTGACGATGGTTGCTTCACAGCTACTTTAATCTCAACTGGGTCGAGTTTGCAAACCTCCTGACCTGCATTAAAGCCTGTATATCCTACCCGGATATCGACACATGGTGAAGGCCCTTTCTAATTAGTTGTTGTAGCGCGTCAAACAGCAGAACTTCAGATCTTCCAACTAAATTGTCAACTGCGTGTTCAATATGACGCGCCCAAGCTGCTCCAAATGCGTTGCAGGACCCTTTTGATGCACCTGGATAAGCTTCAACCACGGTCAGTGTTGTAGTACTCGAGATCGGTCTTGGTCTCAAGACCATGTTTTGATTGTCTCGGTCTCGTCTCGGACTTGAACACATTTGGTCTCGGTCTTGTCTCGGTCTCGGGCGCTGAGGTCTCGGCATTTTATTTCAGGACCGGTTAAGACCACAACTGTGGAAATAACACTAATCATCAGAATATTATCAGTTTCTTTAAGATCCTTCTTTTTATTGGATGCTTGGATTCAAATCCAAGCAATAACCTGTCTCATTGGTAAATAAAGTTTTTTTGTTGTTTTTTTACCGCTGTCCCGCCAACCCCCTTTCACCTGCGCGCGGGCTGCAGCACTTCGATTGAAAGTCACAAGTGGTTGTCTGAGAACGGGATAAGATGTCGGCCAAATCATCGTTATAAAATTCGACTAATTAAATCACAAAGAATATATTTGTAAAGCAACATTGAGAAAAAAGCATACAGCGCAATGTAAGTTCTGCAGTGCTTCACTATCAGAGACGGTAGGGACTACGTCCAACTTTTATCGACACCTTGAAAGAAAGCACAAAGAAAGGTAAG
>NW_015150644.1:672162-681882 GCF_000732505.1 Cyprinodon variegatus | reverse complement strand
AGCACATTTAAAAACAACATAAATGTATGTACTGTTCATGAAAGGCAGAGAAAATACTATTTTGTTCGACTTTGATTAATTGTTTGAAATTCTGTGATTAGTACACAGACGTACTAAATAAAGATGTTTATCTTTATTCCAGTTCTGTGTGTTAAATATCTAGTTGTTTTTATGTGAATGTGGGTCTTTTAGATCAATTTTAGTGATTTTGATCATGTTTCACATTTTATTGTCACATACTGGCGCTGGTCTTGGTCTTGACTCGGTCTCGGGTAAGGTGGTCTTGACCACAACACTAAACACGGTGTTGCATGTAAACTGGCTGCGGCTAAAAGCATGTATGCTAATGCCTTCATATACACACGCACACACATACATATCTATTTATATAGATATGTGTGTGTGTGTGTAGTGTGTGTGTTATGTGTGTATGTATTTAAATATAATACAGGAAATTCCACCAGATGTTTCTTGGGTTTGTTGTTAGTATATTGTTACGCTTTAAGGCCCTGACATGACCTGCTGATATTAACAGTAGTTGTTGGGCTGACCTGACGGTAAACTTGTCATGTCTGGTGATGTGGAGGTTAGAACAAGGGTCTTTTGCTCATAGCTTCCCTCACAGCCACATGTAAAGCAGGGATCAGTGTAAAACCCTGGTTAAGCTGAAACTGTGCCTACCGGTGCAGAACCAGAACAACCCCCGCCACCTCTGCCACTGATCCAGCTGTCACCAGCCTGCTGTCACAGAAGACTCCACGTCTGTCCACACATGCAGCTGACCTACAACACGCACACACACATATATGCTGTAATCCACATGTGAGCATACCACTTTGTTCCTAATCTGTCCGGCGAATGTGTGTTCTTTTGCTTTTAAAGCACTCTACTTTCTTCCTCTGCTGTATTATATATCATTACTTCCACATTAGTCGCAGCATGTTATAGTGTGCTGATGCTAAAAAGGTAGAAAATAAACTTGTTGGGCAGAATTCAGGAATATATAAGGCTGTTTTTATTTTATACATTATATAGACCTTTTTTATAGATACTTTTTAGGCTGTAAAAATAAAGTGGTAATTTTGTCACCATTAGGGCTAAAACCATTCATAGAATTAATCGGTTATGGTATTACTCGTCAACTAATTTGGTGATTGAATGGTTAGCTAACGTAACGGTACACAGACAGGTTATTTATTTACAGTAGCACTTAAGACCAAACTCAACCAAAAAGTTTTTGCTATTTATAATATAATTAAAATGAATGATTATTTTTCTCCAAATGTTTTTCTTTTTAATTTTATTTTTAGATGTGTTTAAATCTAAGTGTTTTAGATTAATCAGTAACTAAAATATGCAATAACTTCTCCCTAAGCTCAGTGAAGCTTTGTTCAGAATACGTCTAATATGAAAACCTGCTATTCTGTGTGTATTAGAATGAGCTGGAAAGGTAAAACAAATTAATTTAAAGTGACTTTAATATGGATTTTCAAACCCATTATAATAGTGTATGATAGATCAGTAACGGTAAGGTCTAAATGTCCATCTGGGTTTACAAAATTACAGCTATTTGGCATTAATATTTGGGATGTGAAATGATCAGTTCAAATGTTGATTAATGGCTTATTATATTAAAGGTATACTATGCAACCGGTGTTGATTTTCCAGTGAGGCTCCCCCCAGAGGGCGAAAGTAAAAGTGCACTGTCGTAAATATGCTCAGCTGTTCTCCTGGTTTCTCCGTCAAGCCAGGCGCGGTTGTTATGAGCTTAGCAGACAGGCGAACGCAACGAATGCACACACTGGCGCGACAGAAGCAGCGAGTTTACATGCAAAGTCAACGGTTGACGCGCATCAAGGCGCAGCAACAGATTTTATCCTTTAAAAACCTACAATGCAGCAATTGAGTTGATCCCTTCCCGCTATCATCGCAGCCCCAACAGAAGACCTCACCTATTGAGCCGGGCCAACAATTCCCTTTAACGACCCCATGTGTCTGCATGTGTATTCATACGCAACAAAAAGTAGATCTCTGGTTCATGCTCTCCTTCCCCTATCTGCTTGTTGAACTTGTCGGCAATCTCTTGGAAGCATTTTGATCGTTTTTTAATTATTTTTGTAATGATTTTTTACATTTGTTTTTTTAAAGTAGTATGCGGAGCAAATCCATCTGGTGGAGTCAGGTTATACTGCATGAGGGTCGCAAAAGTTTTGGTTGATTAGACTTTTTTTTATATTCCCCTCTGCAATTTTTTAAATGTCTTTACATAAGCATTGACATGAATTCATACACTATAGTAAACAGAAAAAGAGTGATCAATGCACACATTCAGCGACATACAGGAGCTCTTTCAAGCTGGGCACTGTTTCATTCACAACACCTGTCCCATCAACCAGGAATCAGAATTAGAAATACTTTAATAATCCCAGGGAGGAATTACTTTTGTTACATTACTCCATCTGTAATAGAGTGACTATAGGACCAGTTTGATATAACTTATACAATTTCATACAATATATATAATTAGGGGGTCCCATAATTAGAGGTCTCCATTTCGCGATCAGTTTGGGGGTCCTTGGGTTAGGGTTAGGAAAACGTTGAAGACCCCTGATGTAGAATTACAAAATAAGGAAATAGGGAAGTGCTATAATTGTTTTTTTTTTTTATGCACTCTAAATATTTGATTATCACAAGTTTTATCAACATGGCCGTATTAATGACAGTTATAACAAGTGTAGGTTTTTCTATCATTATGTCCTGTTTTAGAAACTAAAACTTGGGAGAAAAAAATTATTTAATAATTTATTGATTTTTCATAATTATAAGTCATAATTTCCAGCAGGGGTAACAGTTTGAATATGCTCATTAATGCCATTTTAAACTGGCATAAGGCCTTTTTAGTAAAGCGTAATCTGTAAATGGCGAACATCCCTCAATCCCTATCGATTTAACGCCTGCTAAAACTCGTGAAAATAACTCGCTGGAAAGCAATCAGAGTGGCTCATCGTAAATATTTCTTGCTCATAGTTTTTCTTTTGAAATGATGTATTGATTTTTCTGAAATAAACATCTAGAAGGAGTCAAAGCAGTTCTTCATCTTCTGGCATTTTTTTAAAACCACTTTGAAGACCCAAAACTGTGCTGAAAGTTTAGCCTGTGTGTAAAATTTGTCTCTCTGGCTTTGTTAAACATTTTTGGCTGCTTTTCCAAAGTGACGACGGAGCTACAGGCAATACTGAAGAAATGTGTAAGAAAGAAAGCCAAAAAAAGCCCAAAGTACGTCACCATCACAAGTCACCTCTGCCAGCTGAGACACCAGAACATTTTGTGTCACTTTTTGTTGCCCTGATTTCTTCAGATGCATCCTGCAAAGTCGAATGCCCTGTTCTTTTCAGACATTCAAAGATGTCTTTTTCCTTTCCCTCTAAGGTTATCGTTATCATCATTCCCCCTCACCCTGTCATAGCTTAGGGCTAAATGTGACAAATGAAGCAGCGCACACGCGAGAGCCTACAGAAAACGATTAGACTAATCAATTTCCTGTGTTACAAATTGCATGTGCACACTCTGGGACCGCACATTCCCACTCAGGTTGAATCTGTGAGAGGTAAAGGAATGACAATAAAAGAGAGCCGGCGCCTGCCCCACCCCCGTCCTTCATTTCCCAGCCTACAACGTGTCAGTTTTCCTTTTCAACAGGGACAGGACCGAAGACGGGTGCAAGCGGCGCTGCAGCATGAATATAAATGGACCTGGAGTCTGTTGTCTTCTGAAAGCAGCCGTAAACTTGGTGAGGAAGAATAACACAACCTGCTACAATTTGTTTGCCTCATATTTAAGTTCTCATCACACCCCTTCCAAATCACTCAGCAACACTATAACGGTAATAATATGACAGATCTTTCCTGGAGCACACCTATGGATCACGAGCCCTATGATGGGTAAAAAATAGATCATGTGAAGATTCACTGTCACCTGATTTGGAGATGGATTTACAACTCTTCTCTGCTGACCTTGAGTGGATCGCTCTGATATCCTGCAGTCTTCCCTCCCTTGTGATAACAGGGTTACTGTCCAGGATACCTGCTGCTGGCTGTCAGTCAGTGCTTTTTAAACCAACAGTCCAGCTACTTTGGTTTTATTTTCATTTTCATCCTTATTTCCTCCTGTCTTCTCAGTGTCATCCCACTGTTCTTCGTTTTTTCAGAGGAAAAATAGTGTGAGGTCTAAATTACGGATACCATGAAAAGGCCATATCCTGTAATTCAAAGACTGGAATACATTTTTTTTACACTGATTTAGTTTTGAATGAGGTTTTATTTGGAACAATCCAATATAGCAAACCTTTTAAGCCAGGATCCGTGGAGTAGCTCAAGATTCAAAATCCACATGCTGCCAAGTACATAAACAGGAAGCAATGATGTAAAAATAAAGTTTTTGTCTGCAATTCTGACTGTGTGGACCCCATAAAACAAGTACTAAAAGGTTATCCTATATAGATAAATTACTAGTGATCATATTACTTTAATTTGGATTCATAAAATAGGCTGAAATTCATTATCCAGCCCCAGACTCGGCCCAGGATCAATAAAGAAGCGGCACAAGCCCCAGATATCCAGAGGCACCCCAGATCACTGGGACACAAGGAGGGCAGACAAGGATGGCAGCACCAACCAGAGAAGAGCAGACGAGAGAACTCCAGTACTTGAAGGGCCTGACCTCAGAGATCATACTGCCGAGGTCCCACTGGGCCACGAAAGCAAGCCCATGGGCTCTGCCGGTGGCCGGTTATGCCCAAGATGAACCCGAATGATAGCCCAGAGGGTCTGAGGCACGGAGACACATTATCCACGAGTGGGGACCTCACAGGGCCAGGATGCCTAGGTTAAGCCCAGCAGCTGCCAGGAATTAGACAGTGCCCACCAAAGTACCCAAACCCACACCTAGAGAAAGATCATTGAACCTCTGATCAGGCGGAGCATAAGAAGGCAGAGGCCCTGCTCATACTTGAAGTTCCAGTAAGTGGGGGGAGCCAAACATTAAACTTGACAAGTAGACTAAGACAAATACGGACATATAAAGGCACTTAACAGAGGTACAACGGGCAGACACTAAACATATTCTTATAGTCCTCATACATACACTATCCTTCTGGCTCTACTGGCCAACCCTTCTAGGGGGAACTTTCCAACAGACAAGGGGGGGCAACCCCAGACCCCCAAAGGTGGAAAGAGGGCAGACGACTGTAGCTCTAAAGGGAGGAGAGCAGCAACGTAGTCCAGGTCTAGCCCCAGGCTCCCCTCGACACCCACCCCCAAGGGGGACATCCCATCCACCAACCTCCATGGCTTCCTCCCATACCCGCCCCCAAAGATGGCAGAGCAGGTAGCCAACCCTCTGAAGCGCCATCCCTCAGCCAATCAGCTGTTCCAGCCCCACACATCTATATGTTCCTCTCATACCTATGGCTGCCTGGCAATTCCAACCAAGGCAGTCCACCTCACTAATCCAAGTACGGCACCCCAGCTATCCAGCCATGACCAACCCCAAGGGCCCAGCCCCATCCCGGCAAAGAGTGGAAAGAACAGAGGTAGTATTGTTGCCTGTTGGACTACTGCATATTTAAAACTTGTGGGTAGGAATGTCTTCCCCCCCACCTCTCCAGCTCTAAACCCTAAATGTCTACATGCATTCCAACAACCACAGATAGGCATGAGCATCGGGAGCACAGCCAGAAACTCTGACCCACCTCCATTTCCAGATATGTCTACCCTGATGCCCAACAAATGTCTTTGAAATGTTGTTAATGATGCAGTCTAGGATGTTCCTTAAAATTGGGGTATAGGCCACCACAAGCATGGGGAACAACCCTGTTGATAATCTCTTATAAGCAAATAACTGTGCAAAGGTGTTTTCCCAGGGAGCCAGTTCCCCTACTGACCCTAATAGGCACCATGCTCTCCACTCTCCACTAGTGGAGCCATGTGGCAAGAAACAGGAGCAGGCCCCCAGCCCTAAAATCCCAACCCATGCTGTTATACCCCGCCCCCTGCCTGACATAGCCTCTAGCCCAGCCCAGGGCTGACCACAGCCAAGTGAACAAAACAACCAGAGGGAGACCCACACCTACGCCAATCATATTCCCAGCAGCCATACTCATACCACCAACCCGCACACACATTTGTCATTTCCTCATAAGTTCCTCATAAAAGCGAAGCAAAAGTGAAAAGAAAAAGAATCAGGGGCTGGAAGTGGCTGTGACATGAGGTCAAGTATAGCAGCGGCCATGAAGCTTTTTACAGTCAGCAGCTCACTCTTGACACTGGGTCCTGGACAGATCAAATTCAGCAATCTCCACTATACGCAATTATCCAGCTGCAGCTCCTGAAGCAGTTGGTGGTACTGGGTGAACTGGGAGCGGATCTGGCACTGATGCTGTTTACAAACTTCCTATATCACAAGGCATCAAAAATTAAAGCGTCATGAATGGCTCTAAGCCACAGTTAGTTTACCAGACAACAGGAACCAGTTTTACACCATGTTGCAAGCCCGATCGTATACTGTTATAGCCTCGTGAGACCATCCTGATCTCGCGAGCTTTCAAGGTTTCACTCGCAGATCAGTCTGGAGACTCTCCGTTAAAGAAAATTTGGAGCCGTTCACCAAACGAACGTCCAATCAGCGTTGGCTTTGAGGCGGGTTGAGGTGTGACGCAACGAGAAGCGCGACAGTTCAATCTAAAGAACATGGCGGCTTCAGCCGATGAAACTAGCGTTAGCGTGGCTATCGAGCAAGTTTTATCGGAATTACAGAGTATTTCTTCACTGAAAGAAGAGCAAAACACTGCTCTGGAGGCTTTTCTCAGAGGAAAAGATGTTTTTGCTCTTCTCCCGACTGGTTTCGGCAAGAGTTTGATCTATCAATTGGCTCCCCTTTGTCGTAGCTCTGTTAGTACGTCATATGCTTCGTTGATCTGATTGGTTTATTTGGCCCGTCTATCACCAACATAGGCCAATCAGCTAACCAGTATTTTCACCCCTTCCCAAAATTACTTCAACAGAAGGTTTCCAGATGGATATGCGGAGCAAATCCATCTGGCGGAGTCAGGTTAATACTGTAATACGTAAGTGAATAGATCCTTCTGGAGCCCAAATTTATGTATATTTGGCCGTCGGGCTGCAAGAACCTCATGCGCCTCGCAGACGCTTCAAGGATAAATCAAGCTTAAAGCTACAGTGTGTAATTTTTAGCGACATCTAACGTCCAGACTGCAGACTGCAGCAACATGAACATCTCCCCGCCACCGCTTCTCCCCCCCAACAGTACGGCGAGCGTTACGGGACAAAATGTCTTCCACGACGTCCGCATCACCTACCTTCTCAAGTGATGAGGTTTGTTTACATAGATAATTTTACAGATAGTATTTCATTAGTCTGTGTGTTCAGTACCGTCTTAGTTCATCTCTCTCAACTTACCGTAGTTACTTTCGAGCGTAATGGGCGATCTCGCAATCGCTAGTTTGTTGGCTCTGCGCTGCCGTAGCGCAAAGATGTCTGCCTCCATGGCTGCGAGACCCGCTCCTATGTAATTATAAATAACGAATTCTAAGGCAACGCAAATATTAAGGTTAAGAGGCTGAGCTCGTAGATGATGATAAATAACATAGTTATGTATAATATATTACATTTCTGACTGTATATCCCTGTAATTATTACACACTGTAGCTTTAAACCCCATCAATACTGACTCTCTGCAACTGTTGCCCTCATCTATGGTCATGAGCTTTGGGCCATGACCGAAAGAACGAGATCCCAGATACAAGCGGCCGAAATGAGTTTTCTCCGTAGTGTGTCTGGGCTCTCCCTTAGAGATAGGGGGAGGAGCTCAGTCATCCGGGGAGGACTCGGAGTAGAGCTGCTGCTTCTCCACGTCGAGAGGAACCAGTTGAGCCACCTGTAGGAGGCCCAGGTTGAGACCCAGGACACGCTGGAGGGACTTTTTTTTGTCTCGGCTGGCCTGGAAACGCCCTGAGCTGCTACCCCCACGACCCGACCCCAGATAAGGGGAAGAAGACGGACGGACGGACGGATGGATGGATGCAACATTTACACCCATTGACAATTTACCTGCTGCCCTACCTCTGAAATCAGGAGCCATCAAAATGATGTGAATTAAACCCCTTGACAAAGTGGTTTAATTAATCAACACATGCTTGTCCATGAAGAAATTGATTCATTACAATGAATTATTCACAGTCCAACTGCCAATACAAGCGCTCAAATCTCTGGTTATTTTATTCCTCTTCAAGTCATGTTTTTGCAGCAGCAATGAATGAAACAGAACATTTGAATTAGCAACAGGTGCTATATTTCTTCCTCTAAATAGCTGCAGAAACAGAAGCACATTAACACGTTTTTGCTAAACTGAGCCAGGAGGCAATTTTAACTGATGTTGAAACTAATCAGCCAGACGTGATGAGGAGGAAATGCTGTGATCTTTGGGGAAATAGAACCAAAGTCAAAAAGATAACTAACATGGTAGTGTTTGGGTTTTAGCTGTAGCCGATCGGTCGGCTCTCTCTGCCACTCCTGGTGAGAGGATATGACCCCATCCTGGATAATTGGGTTGGAGTCAGAAACTCAATCAGTTATCAGTGGATCATGAAGCGTTTCCCGTGAAACATCAGCAGGTGACTGACTGACGAAGGAGAATAAAACTGTATAGGTCCTGTTTGAGTTCCCCCTGTTTGAAGAACAGATGGAAACATTTAATGATCTGAAACTGATCAGCAGAGGCAGACTGACGGCGGCATCATAAATAAAATAGAAGGAACATGTGGACGGACCCAGAGACAGAACGCTGCAGCTTCAGAGCTTTACGAAAACAATATAAAAAACGTCCTGTTTAGAGTTTGTGCCAGTCGGATAATTAAGTGTATGCTGAATAAAAGATTGTATTTGTCTGCGTAAAATCAACCTTTATTTTAAAGTACTGAAGTGTTTTTTTTTTGCGTGTGTAAGAATAGGTGAGCATGAAATAGTTTTAGCTGTTTAAACAAAAAAAAAGAAGAAAAAAAACAGGCAGTTTATTCCCAGACTGTATGACTCGTTATTGATCAGTTTGTGCTTCAGTCTGACACCCAGCTGCAGATTCTCTCATGGTGGCTGCTGGTGTGTTGCTCTTTGCAGTGATCTTTGTGTGTGAGATTATTTCGTGATCTGTCGCAATAGTTTCATTGCTCTTTAACACACATACCCCCACACCCACAGCTGAGTTTTCATGACATATAGGGACATCTCTTGCATTCCTTTTATATGACCTAACCCAGACCTTTACCCTGTACCTAACTATTACCAATATATACCTAACCCCAACAGACAGGACAGAACTTTACCATATGGGAACCAATTGAATGTCCCCATATTCCAAAAAGGTGAAATACGATCCACTGGACTTTGTTTTCAGGTTTGAAGATATCTCTCTTCCCATCCAGGAAGCTTTTTCTATTTAAAATGTCAGGAATAATTTTTAGTTCGAGGTTTTAAACAGTAGCCCAAAGAAGCCTTGTTTTTGTTTAGAAAACATGCAAATTGAAACGGACGGACGGGTCCACCCCTTTGAAATGGGGGTCATTTAGCTTCTTTTGTTAGCCTGTTATACCCCATACCTGTAGGGATGGGAATCGAAAACCGGTTCCTGTTCAGAACCGGTTCCGTATTT
>NW_015150644.1:666211-670648 GCF_000732505.1 Cyprinodon variegatus | reverse complement strand
AACCTAACCCCCACCCCAAGAAGAGAAACTTTCCTTATGGGGACCAGTTGTTGGTCCCCACAAGTACCTATGAGTCCCCAAAATGTAGCATATTCCTAGGAAATTGTCCCCACTAGGTATTAAAGACATGGCCACATTTTTCTGCTATATGAAGTGAGGACCATGTGTTGATTTCTAATGACTTCCCATAGATTTTCAATAATTTTCAACCCTTTCTATGCCCTAACCCTAAACCTAACAATTGCCAATGCTTACCTCACCCTAACCCAATCAACACCTCATTTTAAACCTAACCATTAGCAAGATAGCATGTGAGGACCAGCAAAATGTCCTCACCAGCAACAGCTGGTCTTAAATCTGATGGTGAAATTGGAAAAATGGTCCTCACTCTAAGGGCTAGACAGGTAGCACCCCCACCCCCCGAACCCAAACACACACACACACACACACACAGATGTTTAAATTACACCAGGTTGCATACATCCAATTACTGAAACCAAGATATGGTTGGCATAACATAATGAAGAGCCATTTTTCACCTGCCTAACTGCTGCTGCAGTGTCTCAGCCCACAGTCTCCTTTTTTCTCCTGGAGGGAAAGCTTGCTCTCACCTGTGGAGTCGAGGATTTTGTCCCCATTACTATATGTGGACTTAAGAAACTTGTATTTGTGATGTCATTACCAAGGAAACCTGATTGACGCTGGTCATAATCGTGCCAAAAAAAAGAAATTAAAAACAGTCTAATTCCAGTCCAGTTGATTGTTTTTAAATTTCTTCTTTTTTTTTTTTGGAAACCTGATTGAATCAGATTTACTGAAGTCTAAAAAGAAAAATGGGGATAAATAAACCAATAATAGATCTTTAAAAAACATGACACCGATTAGCATTTTGACCAATTCTGTGTTTTGTTTTTGAATTACTTTCACTGTCATTTGTTATAAGATCATAAGACACCTTCAATATTTCCATCTTGTTTTAATAAAAACGCTTTAAATAATAAATAGCTGGTCTCAATACAAATACAAATTATAGAGAATTGACAGAAGGTGATTTTTACAGATAGATTAGATCAGCTGGCGGATTTATTTGTATACTCCTATTTAGAAAAGAATATCAAACAAAACAAACATGAATCATGGCTACAAAATATGCTAATTGCATCCATGCTCCATCTTGGGAATTTAAAAGAAAGAGTCTATTTATTTTTTTCTCCAGAGGTTCTCTCTTAAGTAAAAATATGGCTGTATTGCTTCAAATACAGCTATGGTGACCAGCGAGGTGAGAAAGAGACCAAAGCAAATCTGTACTGATTATCCTTCATCCTGCTTCTTCGCTTAAATCACTCAAACAATTGAACCTTTTAACTTCGGCTGACCTGCGACCTTGATGTCACGGGTGGAAATATTAATAATAATAATGCAAACAAAAACCGTCCAGTGTGAGTTCAGTTTCTGGTCTCCAGAACAATCAGAACATTCTGATGTTGCATTATTAGGAGCTTTTCTCCATAAGCACAATCTATATTTTCTGTACATATGCAGAAGTCTTTGAATTGATTTGAGTATTTTTGTACTGCATGTGCAGTTCAGCACCTTAAAAATCTTTCTTGTTAATAGTTTGGTTTTGAGAACAAGTCATGCAGCAGCAGCTTCTCTCTTCCAGCCGCCAGCTTTAACAAAAACTGTTTAGAGTGATGCATCGATCCGGTGTGCCTAATCTTCCCCTGAGCGGACCGACTTAAAGCAACAGTTACAGTCTGCAAACACTCCCAACTTGTGTAAAAGCCAAACGCAGCAAGCTGGCTGACGGTCCTGATGTATGATCCGCTCAACAAGGGGGAGAGGAGGAGGGGGGGTACAGCAGAACTAACACAGCAGACAGCGTTTCTATCCAGCACTCAATTTAGACTATTTGATCACGCGTTCCAGGATTGAATGAAGTGATGGTGACACATCTAAACAGCACAAAGTGTTGGATGAAGGTGAATCTTTACCTGTGGCAGCAGTTCACATCCAGCTCTGGCTCATCACCACTCATCCCTCGTCCTCGGCTTCAGCTGTCCTTTACCACTTTCTCCTTTTTTTCCCCCCCTCCTATCCTTTTTTTCTTCGTTGTTTGGATCTCCCTACTCCCCCTTTTCTCCCCCTTCTTCTTCTTCTTCCTCCCCCTGCACTTGTTTGAGTCTATTTCAGTAGCGGCAACAGTCGAGCCTGCTGCGACGGTGGCATGCTTTCCAGCACTTTGGCAGAAGGTCACATTATCACTCGCTGGTTGAAGGGGAGGAGGGAAGAAGAGGAGCTGGAGGAGAAAGGAAAAAAGTGATGAAGGTGAGCAGGTGTCAGAGGAAGAAGACGGGAGGAAGGACAATTAACAAAATATGGCTGTCCCCAGTGTCTTTTTTAGCTGCTAAATGTTCCAGATTGAAGGTTAGATATCCCAGATTGTTCTGAACAGAGTTCTGGTCATATTTGAGATTAAAGGAGCAGTTTTTTAATGTCCTCAGGAGTTCATCACGTCCAGTGAAACGTCTTTCAAACTTCAGCCATATCCAATGTTCACAGTTTAGACCCTTGGTCTTCGTTTATCGCTTCCCCACTTCAAAAAGCCGCAGAAAAACTCCATCTTAGGGTGAGACGGTCCTCAGCTCTGTGCGCCCCATCGTTCACAGATTCTGCAGGGTCACCCTCATCTGTGCTTCCCATCCTCCCTCTTTCTCCTTCTCTGGTGCAACCAGCCACTCCATCAAATTAGGAGTCTGAGAAATGATCCAGCTGCCTGGGATGCGGCTGTCAGCGGCCAGCGACAGATGGCCGGAGCAGGGGTCCAGATGCAAGTCTGCTGCCGGAGTTAGGAAATTATTGGATGCTCTTCTTGGCCTCCTTTGAAACAAAACTTGCTCTTTTCTTCTTTAGGCAGCACTTGTTGTTCAGTTGCGTTTGTCTAGTTTTCCCACCTGGATCCCTCCTCCTGCTATCAGCACAGCTCCTGTCCTGGCTTCACTTGCCAGCTGTAATCCTGACTCCTACATTCCATGTCACAGGAAGAGCTTGTGAGCTCTAATCATTATGTAGTAAGGATTTATCCTCAAACTCTCCCTCCCTCCTCTATCAGTCCCTCCCTCCACCCATCCCGTTTATTTCCCTCGCTCTGCTGTTGGTGCACCGACCGTCCTACAACTCTCAGCATTTTAACAACCTACTTTACAACCATTAAAGTGCCATCATGCATCGCTTCTTTCTTTTTATGCAATGTGTCTGCCTCGTTGACGCTTGCGTCTCAACAGGTTTGCCCTTGAAAAATGGAAGGAGTCAAATCTGAGTTATCTCTTTTTTCTTTCCTGTCTATTTTTCCCTGTTGAATATATTATTTCTTCATTATTTAGGTTCACAGTTAGCAAATGAATACTAGCTTCTAAAATAGTAAAAAGAATGAAGTCAAGTGTGAGTTGCATGGTGCAGAAAACAGCTGCTGTGAAATATTTTATCCACCAGAGTGCAGTATGATGATTGTCCTTCTTGCGTCTGAAGACAGTGGAAATCAGTACTGTTGTAAAGTCTCTGGATCTTCTGACAGATTTTGGGATGTGGTGATACCCATGTGGTTTGGTTTGGCGATAAGGAATAATGGAAATCTAGCTTCAACTGAACTTTTACACACATCCAACAGGATTAGAAGGTGTGGCTGTGGCTCCTATATTGTAAAGGAAAAGCCTCAAGGGATCATTGTTGTGATATATATATATATATATATATATATATATATATATATATATACATATGCAGTGATTAAGGAAAGTATTCAGACAAGTCAAGTTTAAGTTTTTTACTCTCTGTTTCATTGCAGCCATTTGCTAAAATCTATAAGGTTAATTTTATTTTTTATTTCTCATAAAAAAAAACTGAAATGTAGAATTTTTTTTGCAAATTTAATACAAAATAAAAACGGAAATATCAAATGGTCATAGGTATTCAGTCCCTTTGCTGTGACACTCATATTTAAGAATGTGGCAGGGCACAGATCTGGCCAAGGTTACAAAAGAATTTCTGCAGCACTCAAGGTTCCTAAGAGCAAAGTTGCCTCCATAATCCTTAATTAGAAGAAGTTTATATATATATATATATATTTTATTTTCTGTACACACAAGTGTATACAAAAAGAGATTTCGTTAAGTACAGCTCTCTAGACTTTCATTTTTTAAAGAGCAGCCTTGATAAAGGTAAGCAGCAGTGATAAAAACATTGTGTGTGTATTATGCCGCTAGACCACACCTGAACCTTGATTTGCTTCTTCCAGAGTTAATCCTTGGTCATCCTGGCCGTGTGCTTTGGCTCATTGTCATGTCGGAAGACCCAGGTTCCACCCATCTTCAACGCTCTCACTGAGGGAAGGAGGTTGTTTCTAGGGGTGTAAATAATAATCGTTTTGTATCGATGCAT
>NW_015150644.1:663137-665296 GCF_000732505.1 Cyprinodon variegatus | reverse complement strand
GTCGTATGGGAAATCATATTTATATGTCAAATCTTTCTGGGGAACTCAAGCCCCCGCATGATTTCAGAAAACAAAAATAAACTATTAGTAGTTTTACCTTCTAATGGTTCTTCTTCACTTGAGTTTGGATCTTCAATAATCAAATTGGTGCAGTTTCAGGCCACATTAGCAGGCCTGAGGGAGGAACATGACAGCTTGCGGTGTTCTTATCTCTCCCCTAACTGTAAAGAAGCGCTCTTGTCAGTATCATTTCTTGCCCGTGTGGATGAAACCCTTGAAAAATGACTACTTTCTCTTAGCCTGGAGAATTTGTGGGGATTTTATGAGGTTGTCAGAGATGAACTGAAGGATGTGACAGTAAGGCTGTATTTGTTTCTGGAGCTGGAGGCGGCGCATCATGACCTCATCCATCGCGAACAATAACGATTCAGCCTGCTGTGATCAACACCTTATTAGGTAGGCTTCGTAGTGATCGAGAAGGCAAACGGACAGGACTGTAAAATAAAGAATACTGGGACGGTTTAGGTTTGTGTCTTAGAGAGCAGAAGAAAAAAAACTGCAGCTAAAACGTGTCCATAATGTATGATAAATCTCTCTCTGACGAGCAAAAATCGTACCCTGCATTAAATCTTTATTTGAAACCGCTTTATCTATTCTTCAAGACTGAATTCCAATATGGTTCATAATAAATCCAGGTTACTTCAGGCTTCACTCTGCTGGGTCTACTGACAGCTGTCGGAGAAGTTGGTATAGTGCAGGACACAGCTATAACAACATTAATAGTTACTAAATTTAAGGGCAAGTTCGTATTATATGAAGCTATGTAAGCGTTTTTGTTCAAAAACATTTTATTGGAGCTCAAAAAAAAGATGAAGTCTATCGAATCCTTGACTCCGCCTGGCAGCCTTTTTTTTTTACTTGGTCAAAGTTTTTAAAACTATTAATAAAGTCTGTGCTCAGCATTTTAGGACTGTGACTCTCAGATTTATGAACTAGTTGAAGACCTGCTGCTCAATTCAGACTGTCCAGGAGACACTTTCCTCTCCAGACTGTTGAAGGAGGTATTTAGGTTTCAGTTTTATTGTCACCTCTCTTCTGTGTTTGTTATCACCAGTTCTATGGCCATTACGCTTATTAAAAGTTAGGGACTTAATCTGCATATTTCCATTGTAATTAAGTTTTCAGCTTAACCAATGCACCAATGCAACCAAAGCCCAGATGTCAGTGAAAATATATGCTTTACGCAGGCAAGGCTATAGCACCATGCCAATCGAGCTCCACAATGCCAGGCAGTGAGCACAGCGCCCACTAGAGGACGTTGGGCCCTCAGGCCACCCTTATGAAGTCTGTTTCTGATTGTTTGGTCAGAGACATTCACACCAGTGGCCTGCTGGAGGTCATTTTGTAGGGCTCTGGCAGTGCCCCTCCTGCTCCTCCTTGCACAGAGGAGCAGATACCAGTCTTGCTGTTGGGTTTTAGACCTTCTACGGCCCTGTCCAGCTCTCCTGGAGTAACTGCCTCTTTCCTGGAATCTCCTCCATGCTCTTGAGATTGTGCTGGGAGACACAGCAAACCTTCTGGCAATGGCACGTATTGATGTGCCATCCTGTAGGAGTTGGACTGCCTGTGCAACCTCTGTAGGGTCCAGGTAGCGCCTAATGCTAACAGTAGTGACAGTGACCCTAGCCAAATTTCAAAACTGGTGAAAAAGAGTCCGAAAAGATAAGAAGGGGAAAAAATGTGGCCTCCAGCTGTAAAACCAGTCCTGTTTTGATGGTCGTCTCGTTGTTGCCCCTCTAGTTCACCTGTTGGTAATTTAATTAACACCAAAGCAGCTGAAACTGATTAACAACCCCTCTGCTACTGACCTGACCAAATCAATATCCCAGAAGTTTAATTAGCTTGATGCTATACTCTGATGACAAAGTGTTCCTTTAATTTTTTTTTTTAGTAGTGTATAATCTGTGATTTTTTTTAAAGTGTTTTCTTGTTTTTTCCCATTTAAGTTCCTTTAAAATTGTTAATGATTGGTCTGTATAATAAAATATTTTGTAGTTTTTTTTTGGTGTGTAAAATTTCTTAGAAGAGAACAATCACTTAAGGTACAAAGTTTTTTCTGTCATTTTAGTGAAAGTTTGTGCAAATTGGGCAATGATGAG
>NW_015150644.1:658657-661574 GCF_000732505.1 Cyprinodon variegatus | reverse complement strand
ATGTATTATTACTTTGTCAATTACAATTTATCCTACTGGCAGCTAATTTTTTTCTGTCTTTAGTGGAACGGTATGTATATATACACTTATATATACACTTAATTTTCTAAGTACAGTAGGATCTTTTGGCCAAAAAGATGAATCAAGAAAAGTGAAGAAAAGGATCCTCAGAAATCCCCAGAATATTTGGTCTTAGATCTATTTTATGTGAAGCATTGGCTGGATAACAATCCAAAGTCCCATTTTTGTCGGAGATTTACTAAATGTAAAATCTTAGCATGGCCAAAGGGAGTCCCTAATCTAAAGACATACAGGGAAAGAAAGCTTAGATCTAACTGTAAGGCGTTGATCAGGCAGGTGGGACGAGGGAGGAGGATGACAGCAGAGAGAAAAGGCTGACATATGCTTCCTCGCTCAGTGGCCTGGCCTTCTTGCTTCATCACACAATATGGCAGAAACATGCGTTTGACTCCGAATAACATCCTCACAGACGGCTAATCCATCGTCATCTTAGACGTCCCCCTGGCCTTTCCCATCACTTTTTCCTCCTGCGTTACTTGAATCGCCGGGAGCTATTTTTAAGGAGCGTTTCTTTGGCTGAGCCTTGAAAAATCAGCAAGTGAAAATGCTAAACTGGGCTCCGCATCCCAGGAGAGAGGCTGGATTTATCCCAGGTGTCTCTGAGTATTGACCGGCAATGTTTCAGCCTGGATTTCTGTTACAAGCCTGTCTTCGTGTAAACATGCACATAAATCCTTTCTTAAAAATTGAATTAAAGCTGTTGATCCATTGAGACAGAATATTAAAGCAAAGACTACATCCTAGTACCAGTACTACAGGCTGCAGAGTAGGGGGATGACTTTTTTACAACCTTATATCCCTGTATCTTAATTTGATGAACTTTTATTAAAGATTACATGAAATCTTACTTTTAAGGTGATTTGCTAAAAAAACAACAAATCAAACGTATTAGTTTTAGGTTAAGATAAAGATCCATTGATTATTCCTTGCTAACCGGACTTTTCCTATAAAAGGATTATTGTTCAGTTTTCTTGGCTTCACTTTTTATACTGAGGTAAGTGATGCCTGAATTAACTCTCATTTGTAGTTAAACATTCATTAACATTTAGTTATAAGCTGCTGTCATATTGTCATGATCTGGTCTGTTTGCTCTCCCTTAATTAGTCATTCCTTTCACCTGTCGTTTTCCCTCCCTGCCTCAATTATAATTTATTCCCCTCACCTGTTTCCTCTGGGTTATATTCAGTTCAGCCTGAGCATTCAGGGCCAGATCATTTGTTGTCTTTCTGTTAGCCTTTCTGTTATTTTTATTTCATGGTTCATGTCCTGGATCCTAGCAGCCAGTGGAGAGAGGGTTTTAGTGTTTGTCTCATCTCCTGATCGTCCACTGTTCCCCCTCCCCGCGGATACCTCTGGGTTTTTGGCTCTATATGTGGGGAGGTTCAGTTTTTATCCAAGTAAGCCTGGCTCCAGGGAGGAGACCAGTTTAAAGTTCCTGCATCAAGTTCTGGTTCTACGTCCTGTCTCGGCTACCCTCTGCCACTGCCAGTCTGCACCTGATCCTGTCTGCTCGTGTGCGTGACCCTCTGGTCTCGCTTTCGGACCCTGTCAGACTCTGAACCCCCCTGGGAGCTTGTGGATGCCTGGAAGTCTGGATCCTGCCACCTGTTCTGTTCCTGCCTTATCTGGATCCTGTCGGTTCTGTCGGTTCTGGATCCCTGACCAGGATCGGCTTCCAGCATGACTTCTGGGACTGCAGCGCTTGGGGACATTCTTGGTCTGGACTGTTTTACCAGAATGTCTGAGATTGGGCGGTGCCCCGCCCCCCTCCTGCAGTGTCCGCGAGCCACAGCTCCACTTTAGTTTTTGTTTTGTTTGTTAATAAACGTTTTGAACTTTCCTATTGACTGTCTCTCCTTGAATACTGGGTCCATCTGTCCTCGGTTCATGACACATATGTATATATACTTATATATATATAAAGAATGCATGTACATTGAGAACTGATAACCCTTTTCTTAAAATATGTAATTTCTCTGCTTCTCTGGAACTTTTTCCTTGGTAACTTCCTACTGTACAAAACTGAAGCACTTTATTGTCTGAGTTGACGTCTTAAAGCAGAGTACATTGCTGCAATTGGTGTCTGTTTATGTCTGGATCGCTGTGTCCACTGGGTGTCCTGAGGCGAGTAAATGTCTCCATCCTGCAGCCTGCAGCATTTCAGTTGCGGCCAGAGGGCCTGGAATCAACCTGTTAAGTCATTAAGCATCTGTGTTCCCTGAGAACTTCTTCCAGACTGAGACCTGTTGCCTGATGAATGATGTTCTCTGTGAAAACGGTTGAACATCGCAGATACGGGCTGCTAACATTTCCCCCATCCATCTGAGAAAAGCTGCAAATATGACATAAGTAAATTAAAACCAACGGAGGCTTTGGGAATTGGAAAAGGTTTGTATGTTGCAGAGTAAACTGTGCAGAACATGCAGCTCTGCTCTTTACTCGGCAGTTAGAAGGTTTATCATGCCTGTACTGACAAGCTGGTATTAGTCTGTACCATGAGGGACACATGACTGCGAATCAAATCCGAACTGCCTGCCTGTCAGTTTGTTTCTTGGCAGGCGACGACACCAGATGAAATCTATTAGAACAAGTTAAAGAAACTTCTGTCTAGTTTATTGCATTTAGGTTAAGCTGGAATTTGCATATTCCAATATTTGGCTTTCTAGAATAGTGACAAACATGATATCAAGGGCTTAATGTTAAACCATTAAGATGGTTATTTACTGCTAAATTCAATTCTGCTGTACTCAAATGAAACAGCTATGAAATAAATCTGAAGCTCACTAGAGTGAAACTCGCTGCCTTGGCTATTTGTTGAATTTAGAGCTGAAAGCCC
>NW_015150644.1:654377-657015 GCF_000732505.1 Cyprinodon variegatus | reverse complement strand
TGTAGCAGTTCTCGCCGTAAAGCAAGACCGACTCTCGCGATGCACGAGACTTCTGAGCCTGTGGGTGCGGGCCGAGGGCTCCTGCAATTGCAGGTACGGTATTTCCCCTACAGACCACCAGGGCGGCCGAGAAAACCTTTGTTTGACCTGAAATGACTCGTTTAATCATCCAAAACGTTATGGAACACATTAACTGAAAAATGTTGCATAGTATGCCTTTAATATGTCCGTCTGAGTACCTGTATCGCTCTGCATTACATGTATCCCATGCTCCCTAAGTAGAAGCAATACCAGAGGATCTTAAAGAGACACTACACAATTACGACTGTTACAATGGAAAGGGAAACATCTTCAAACTTGGAAACAAAGTCCAGTAGATTGATTTTTTTTTTAGTTCTTTGGAATATTCATTTATTACAGCATTCCTCTTTATTTATAAAATACACATACTGTACTTTTGCTTTTTTTTGAGCTGAAAACATGAGAGCAGTGAAGGTTTTACTGAGACAATATCTGAGATCTTCAATATAGCATTTGGAAAAATTAATAAAAATAAATGTTTTTGGGAATTTAAGAGAGCTTTTGGGTTTGTGTAACTCCAATTAAAATTCATAAATTGACATAAGAATAAAGATCTCTTGAATTAAAACGTTTTTTTATTGAATCACTGATGTCAGATTCTCTGCAGGCCACCTTCACTAGTTAGCACCAACCCTGAGGTTTCACACACATGCAGTGGCAGAGAAGTGCATCCTCAGCACCCATGCAGACGCCTCCTCTCATAACCAGTGTTACAGTGCCCTCTAGAGGCCATTTAGACAACAGTCAGAGCATCATTCAAACAACAATTTGTTTCACTTTACTTTTAAATCCTCTCACCTAACTTGAAAATAAATATCAAAGAAATAAGTCGTGTACAATGTGTAAAGATTGTGCTTCTTCTTTTCATGCTCTGCCTCCACCTGCATGTGTTTGTTTGGCTTCTGTTCCACGAGAGCAGCCCTGCCAACTCATCGTATAATCCACAGGGTGAATAAAAATGGATTTGGCCTGAGCACACTCACAGTAAGCTGCCTTAAACCAAACAGGCAGAACTGTACACAACCCAGATCCTGTCATGTACATCCTCAATTTGTATCAGTATTTATAAAACCAACTTTAGACCAACATATGAACATTTCCCCCACATTGACTTAAACCTAAAATACACACAAACATGCAATAATCTCAGCTGCTGCTGCAACAAAAAATCTTCATCCTAACCAATCAGTTAAAGATCATTCCCTGTGGTTAGTGTGTGCTTTTAAATAAAAGCAAAATAATTGAGATGATTTTAGAGAGCATTGAGTTTAAAGGGGGGGGACGTTTCCTGGCACAATGCTCTCGCCTCCCTCCGTCTCCAGAGGCCTCACACAACAGACGGGTCGCAGCGAAGCCGCAGTTTAAATCCGGTGTGCAGATGGACACCAGTAGTTGTTCTAAATCCTGAGTGCCTTGGCACCATGCAAACGCAGAGACACTGTTACGTTATGGGTTCAGTGTGGGAGCTTCACTGTGGATCCCATTTGGGCCAGACGGAGCAGCAAAGCTCAGGTATCATCAAAAAATCGGATTTTTCTGGGTGTAAAAACTCAGGTGTTCTAACTGACATTTTTAAGGTGGATTTCACAAGCATTCAGGAATGTAGTGCTTTAATTTTTAAAATTGTCACATTCAGTGGAACGACAATTTAAAGTTATGTAATAATAAATATAATAATAATAAAGAGAATAATAGTCAACCATTGAAATAAGAAGATTATACAAAAACATAAAATAATAGTTAAAGAAAAATAAAAGGATAAAAAGAATTTATTGAAAGTATGACTGAAAACTTTACAAATAATGTTTAAGTTTCAAAACCAAATTCCTATAATCAAATAAAAAGCAGCTGAGAGTTTTAGCTCTTTTACAACTTTCAGACAGTTTATTCCAGATTAATGAATAATAACAACCTAAAGCTACTTGTCCATGTTTGGTGAAACATCCCTGTTCTTATACACCTGCTTATGAGTATTAAAGCTAAATCCATTGCTAATGTTTCCTGCCGAGGTCTGAGCGCCAATTTTTTAGGTTGAACTGTTGCCAACAGAAACATAATAGACATCATCATAATCTTCAAATGTTAGGCTCCTACTTAATTCAACCTGTTAAGACTTGAAGGGGAACGCCAGGTTTTTTACATTGGGTCCTTGATTTTCCGTTATTACATCATGTTCTACTCACCCATATGAGTTTTGTGTCATTTGGAGCCGTTCTGAAGATATTCTGTTACGTTATATCCAGTAATGTCTTCCTATGGGCAACGACTTGAAGGCACAAACTGAACTGTTCATCATTTTTGTTCATCGGTTCATCGGTCCTGTTTCTCTGACTGTGACTAACTGGATGTGCTCTCTTCGTCCTCTGGCATGGGAGCTGGCTCGGAGCTCGTCTGCCTGGCTGTCTGTTTCCTGGACGGGGCCGCCTGTGGAGCTGGTTGACAGTTGCCTTTTGTATCTATGCTTCTTTTTCTATGTCTGCTTCTGTCTCTTTTAACTCCTTTTGTTGCCTCATTTGCGCTTCTTTCCACTCTTTCTCCCAGTCGATGAGTTGTGATC
>NW_015150644.1:646996-653226 GCF_000732505.1 Cyprinodon variegatus | reverse complement strand
AAAAGTCAGAATTCTGACTTTTTTATTGTCAGAATTCGGTCAGAATTCTAAGATTAAAGTCAGAATTCTGACTTTTTTCCCATGTTAAACTGAAATAAAATTTAAAAATCAGTTTACTTTTTTTTTCAGTGGCCCTAATCCTCTTCCGTAAACCTGACTTCCACCCCTTTCTGTAGTTCCCTAAAAAGAGAATAAGATCCATGGCTGAATTTGCATGATTTCTGCTGCATTATTTCATAAGAATATTACATTTCACTTGGGTTTTAAGAATGGCATGTTGACATTTCAAAAATGGAAATGTTTCTGCGTATACACTGAAAAGATCTGTCAATGTCCTTTTCACTTAACGGGTTGAACATCTAGATAACACAGCTCAGAATGTCCTAAACTTGTGTTCCAAGTTGCCAATGGAATAAAGGCTTCACTGTCCATGGTGCTGATCTTCTGATTCTCTGTAGGGGAATTTTTTAATAAGGAATTCATTATTTTGAACCGCAAGGGAACAAATCCTGCATGAGGAGGAAACTAACATCACACTAAGAATAGGTGAATATTCAGTGTGTTTGTATGTAAGATCATATGCTTTAGGAAAATGCATCTTTTTTTCTTACAACACGTATTGTTTTGGTAGCCCATGCATTTAAAAAAAAAAAAGCATGTGGTTTTGCCACTCAGCAAATGAAGCTACATGTGCAACCAAATCAACAAAGTTTAAAAGTTATTAAAAAGAAATTCAGGGAGTTAAATAATAATTTATTATTTGTAAATTAATGGATGCAATGAACAGAAATCTAGTTTGTGATCATTTAATAAATTATCAAATTATATTGGATTTGTTTACAGTGATTTGTTCATTTGTTGTTGTGTTAAATAAAAGTTAAAAGTGTTTATGAATATTACAAAAAAAGAAGAATTCCTTTATTGTAACAGTAGCATAAAATTAGGCAGGTATAATGCCTTTATGACAATATTAAACGAAAAGTGATTTATTAACGTACAAAAAAATTCATATTTGGCAAATTAAGCTAAAAGAATTTTGCAGTTCTTTAAAAAAAGACTCAATAATAATTAGATTTTGATACGATGATGAAAATATGCAGTTTTAGTATTTTTCTATTTTGACTTAATTACATTTTTATGTAATGCAGGAGTGTTAGATAATAAGCGTTACAAAACTCATTACCAGACAAATTAGTCTTACATGTAAAACACTATTTGGCAATGAAGTCCTTTCTGATTCTGACATTAGTAGCAATAAAATCTATTGAAAGTTGTGGCTTTAGGTGAAAAAAGTGAAGTATTTGAAATATATATATATAAAAAAACGGTTGTTGGCCTTAGTTTTCATAAAAAACACTAAATACAAAAACTTAGTGTAAATGTAAACATCCGTGCAGTAATCTAACAGGTATTTAATTCTAATCTTTAAAACAAAACTTATTTAAAGCTTTAAATCATGTAGAAAAAGCATCATTTAAAGTCTAAATCTGATGTTTAATAGATTCCTTCCCATCTAAACCGGAAATATCTGCCATTTCTTTTTGACTGTTAAAGTTTTGGTGTCCGACCACCAGCTGAACGCCTTCAGTTAGGAGATCAGGGAATGTTGACAGAATATTTTCTGTCATTCCGGAATAATCCCGTCATTGAAATAGTTCTACAGTGATGATAAAAAAGGTACTTCAACCTCTTTATCTCTTAGTTTTCCAAAGATTTTCTAAATTTTCTGAAAACGTTTTTTTTTTGCCTTCATCTTTCTTTACTAAATACAGGTGTGTGTGTGTGTGTGTGGGGGGGGGGGGTGTTTCTACAGCTGGGATCAGATTTAAATAATCTATAATAAAGAAAGGGCAGTTTTTTTATGCTTGTTTTGGAAACACTGTTCTCCTTAGATGGTCAGACCTCTCATATTGTGCATATTGTGTGGTTTGTCTCCACCATCTGGTCATCCAATGCAACTGCAGGTTATCTTATGTAACCACAACTTTGTGAGATTCACATTTAAAGGAACATCCTAACATGTTCAGCAAGTAGAAGATGATATTAAATATGGAGCCCTTCTTATTCAAAGCTTCTCTCCTAATCGACCAAATTACATCTGAGCAGTTTTATGCTTTTGCTTCTGCTCCACTCGGCTCAGAATGAAAACTTCTCACAGAGATGTGGGTGAAATGGCTGCAGATGGCTTCCAGTCAGGCCGAGCGCCGTAGTGTTTGCAGCAGATGGTGGAGTGCTGAGCTGATGGATGCTCTGTCTAAAACTCCAGACATGAAACCTGCTGCTCCCCCATCATCTGAGAAACTCCGAGCGGCTCCACGGGACGAGGCTTCATAGCTCTTGAACATCTAGACGACACACACAGAGAAAGCTGATAAATGTTTTGGTGGCTGATTTATTAGAGCCGTAATGTGGTTTGTATTCTGCCCCGCTGAGACTTGTTATTGTTTGATGGGAAAGAGGCTGTTGAGGAGCTCTGCTCATAAGCCTGGTCAGATGATGGACAGAAATATGAAGCAATTTTATATTTGATCCTCAACATACAGAACCAATCATTCTCTAATGTAGGGTTCTCACTTTTATGGAGTTTAAATTGGATATTCATTATATGAGGGTGTTGGCAACAGAAAACAGTAGAACCAAGAGTGTGATAGAGATTTTAATCATAAAATTCTTTATTGATTATAATATAGAGCAAAAAGTTTTATTGATATATTTATTTGTTTTCTCGCTCTTGGAAAATTAAACTGTCCATTTAGGTAAAGTATAACCTTCATGTGTGAACACCTCTGGGGCTTTGGCAGTTTGTTTATCCTGAAGTGTGTTTATAGAACGCCGAAAAGGAAAGACAACTGCGATGACCTGAGGGAATCCTCTGTTGCTGGCTGTCTGCAAAACGGCTTTAAGGCAATTTAAGAACGAACCGGAGTCCGTCGTTCTACAAGCTGAAACCGTTTTTCCCAAGAGGAAAGGATTTAAGACTGCCAATCTTCTGAGGATGGAAGTTCCATCAAATCCGCTCAGAAGTCTGAGAGAGCAGAAGAGACCAAAACCCAAGAGGTCGGTCGAAACACTCATAAACCTACGATGAAGAGGCGCCGCTGAGCTGAACCGCGTTAGGATAATTATCATTGATGATGTGTGAGTTTATTAGACCTTAATATTAGCTGCCTGTTGTGTGTCAGAACTGATTTTTTCCCTCGTAGTTTATCTAATTAAGACAGTTCCTCTATCCGGCTATATACAGTTATAATCTTCATTTTGTACGTGGCAAAGATTCAGCTAAGAACAAAGTAATATTTTGATAAGGCTGGAGCCATGGAGGACTCCTCATCTGCAAACATGTATGATGTAAGATGTGATGATGTGGCAGACTAGAGTTTGTATAAAATGCTAATTGGGGCCTTAACTCTAAGCAACTTCTCTGATCTGAGTAAGATTTCAGTTTCTATCAGAATATGTTGTATACTTATAAGTAATGAAGAGTTATTTAAATAGTTTGTCCCGTGTGATCTCTTTTCAGGGAAAAGAAGCGGAGAGAGAAAGCTTTAAGGTGTAGATACAGATCTTACCTTTAAAGACACGGCTACAAAATAATATCTCTGATTTTCTTTATATAAAATCCTATAAATCAATTTTTTTAAATTACACTTTTAGTTTCATGATCGCACATTTTGAAAGGCAGAAGTTACTTTTAAAAACTTTTATTTTATTCATCCCTTGTAGGAGTTGACCTGAATTTGAACAGAAAAAACTGAAAACATAACAGGCAAGATGTTTGCCGCTAGTAGTATTATATTACACTGTAAGCCAGTTTATCAGGTATGAGTAAACAATGAAGAATAAAAATTTAACAACTGAAGTTATTCTGAACTATGGAAGCCTAAGAGGTACATATGTTGGAAGAAAAAAAACTCCAGAGGCGGTGTGCCGCACTGCTTAATGGGGTGTACCAGAACAAAGGACTGCAGCCTTGCTGCTTTTCAAATGGTTTGCTGCTGTCTGTTTGGACCTTTCTGAACATGTGCAGCAAATGGACTGATCCAATATGGTGGACACTGAAGGGGGGGGGCTGAGACACACTTAGTATTATCAGCGTTCTGATGGCATTTTAGCCAAAAGATTTTTATCAAAAACATAATTAATGTGCACAAATAAGAAATAGTTGTATTAACCATACATGGAATTGACAGAATAACACCTCCAACAATATTGTAAAACTGTTATATTGGGGATACTTATTTTGCATTTATTTGCCAAAATGTTCAGTTCCTATCTACATCTGAATATAAAGCATGTTCAGTGTTTGGATTGAAAAAGTCACTTAAAATAATTTTTATATATTAATTTATCACCAACGACTTACCTTGACGCATGACTCTGGCTCTGAAACCAGTGTCCTTGAGAGGGGCTGGACCCTGGTGAGAGACGCCGAGCAGGAGTGGGCATACTGTTGCCCCTCATGTTGGTGCCTGTACGTTTGGGGTTCACTCCGGTGAACGAGAGGGTTGCCTCCCTCCTCGTGTGTGGGAGGAAGGGTTCTGACTGTTGTTTGTGCTTATGCACCAAACGGCAGTTCAGATTACCCACCCTTTTTTGGAGTCCTTAGGGGGGGATACTGGAGAGTGCCCCTCTGGGGACTCCCTTGTTCTTCTGGGTGACTTCAGCGCTCAGGTGGGCAATGACAGTGAGACCTGGGGAGGTGTGGTTGGGAGGAATGGCCCACCCGACCTGAACTCCCGCTTGTATCCCAGATACAAGCGGCTAAAATGAGTTTTCTCCGTAGTGTTTCTGGGCTATGAGATAGGGTGAGGAGCTCAGTCAACCGGGGAGGACTCAGAGTAGAGCCGCTGCTCCTCCACATCGAGAGGAGCCAGTTGAGGTGGCTCAGGCATCTTATTAGGATGCCTCCTGGGCGTCTCCCTGGTGAGGTGTTCCAGGCATGTCCCACCAGGAGGAGGACCAGGGGGAGACCCAGGAAACGCTGGAGGGACTATGTTTCTCGGCTGGCCTGGGAACGCCTTGGGATTCCCCCGGAGGAGCTGGCCCAAGTGGCTGGGGAGAGAGAGGTCTGGGCCTCCCTACTGAAGCTGCTACCCCCGCGACCCGACCCTGGATAAGAGGAAGAGGATGGATCGATGGATGGAATTTATAATCTTTTGGATTTATCCTCACATTATTGAATATTTTCCCGGGTATCAATAATTTTATATTTTTTATTTTAGTATTGTAATGACTCTTTTTTACAAGTTCAGGTAATGAAAAGTAGTTTTTTTTTTCAATAAAAAACCAAATATCCATTCATTACTCACAGTCCAATGTATTTGAAGTGTTTATTTCTTGTAACTTTGATTTTAATTGACAAAGGTTTCATTTTTCACTAATTTTTGGAATTACTGAAATAAATACTTACTTTTTCATGATATTTTAATCTTATAACAAGCATATGCATATTTCCTGTGATCTACAGTGATTAAGAGAAGCTACAATTTTTTAACACAGTGTGAATTCAGATTCTGTTTAATAAAGCTACCTTCTCCATAACTGACTAAAGCTCACATTGAGATGACTTTTTTATTCCAGTCAGTAGTTAACTGGTGTTCACACTGCAAATCACTTCAATCTTAGTAATTTTTCCATAAAATTTGTGCATTTTTTCTTGCATTAAGCAGGTAAGTGAGACTCTTTGCCAATGGAAAAAGAAAATTTACATTTGAAATAAGAGGATGAATTGTTATTTTAAGTCCATAATATCTAATTGTCTTATTTTAAGTGCAAAAATCATTCTATTGGCAGATCATCTTTTTAAAGACCCTGTCACACCTTGATGATTTAGACCAACGTTTGCCTGACTTACCAAAAATCTGGCTAAAACTCTGGCATACGTTGGATAAGTTATAGGTGCGTTTTGTATAAGTAATGAGCATTCTGAAACACGGTGGAACGCTCAAAATTTTTCTACGTATGCCATGCGTGGGCCATAAGTTACAAGTAAGTTATCTGATCGTTGACATGCGTTAAGTATAAGCTAGTCATAAGTCGTGACATCCAGCTTATCAAAAAAACCAATGAGTAACTCTCCAACACATATCACTGTATTTTATGTGTTCCAGGCGAGCGCTGAACGTGTTTCTAACTTCCAGCTACTGTATAATGGCGTATTGGCAGCGTTTTGGTCAGTTCTCCTCCAGACTTCATCCCCATCATAGGGTGAGCCAGAAGGTGAGTGATGG
>NW_015150644.1:643458-644835 GCF_000732505.1 Cyprinodon variegatus | reverse complement strand
AATCCCACTTTTGTTTTCATATATTTCCTATACGCATGATGACTGCAGCCATTAAATCGTCTTGGCTTTCCGGGTGTGTGTTTAAACGCACCGACGTTACCTTTGAAATGGACGCCTAAACTGTGGACCAAACCGGTACCAGGACTCAGCGGTCGTTTGGCTCATTAATCATCTTCATAAATTAGATTTGCTGTCAAAGATGCAAAGTAGATTCCTGTACCTGCAGAACCAGCAGCACTCACAGATATCTCAGCCGTGTTTTTCTTCGACCCCAACAGACCCTTGGTTCTGTCAGCCGCTCTGCGTTCCCCTCTGTTAGATGTGCCGTGACTTGATATATTGGATCTTTTAGCCCCTTGCTTTGGCTCCAGTCCAAGGCCCATTTGTACAGATGGGATTTTACGTGGGCCATTTTAGTAAAGCACCCTCCCCATAAAGCCAAAGTGTCTCATCACTTCATAATTGTGTGATTATGGTCAATTGCTGTGGTTGGGGTGACGGATTCTATTTGAGTCCAACAGATGCTTTTATCATATTTTAGATCCCTATTTGACCTTAATCAAGCGTTGCATGTATGAATAAAACAGGGAGATCATATTTTAGTGATGAGGCGGATCAGGTGTGTGAGAGAGGCTGCTGGGAGACACCGAGGCTCAGAGGAAAGATCAAACACTCGACTTAACACAAACAAGTGGCGCACAGAGACAGCTGAAGCTGCTGAGAGGAATATATGACTGCCTGAGCCTCCATGTTGTTCAACACTGATGAATTATGCCACCATGTGGGAGGTAGAATACATTGCAGAGTATAAGTTATGAAGGAAAAGTGCAGGAAAATAAAATAAAGCTTTATTAACTTCATTTAAATAATTAAAGAAAAGGATTGGATATTTTAAAGTTAAAATAAATTAGTTTTTAGGTTTTGATCATTACAACAACTTAGATTGTACTTTTGTATTAACTGTATTTATTTAAAGATATTGTTTGTTTTTTAATCTTCTCAGACCTTCTTGTTTTTTGAAGCACAGATCTAAATTTAATAGATATATTAAAACATAAGAAAGGCTAGTGTTTTTATAACACACATTTCAGCAGCAATACAATTCAGAGTAGCACCTATTGGAAAACCTTTACAATTCATCTCGACCCCATTAAAGAGATGGAAATATATTTTTGAAAATATGTTGCAGAAACGTCTGGGAGAGATTTAAAAATATATATATATATTAGTATGAATAATTAGGATAAGCTTTAAAAAACATTAGCAAAACCTGGTTGATCTCCACTACCTACAGCTGTAATTAAGAGATAACTCAAAAAATTTAAGCTGTAAACATTTGAAAATGTAAACTATGTACAATTTCTCCATTAATTGATG
>NW_015150644.1:632224-642698 GCF_000732505.1 Cyprinodon variegatus | reverse complement strand
TCAGGCATCATAGCGGCTAAGATGAGTAGGCACATGGCTCAATACATGCACTCTTCCCAGAGGTGAATAAGCAGTAACACCTGAGGAGCCAAGCACCAGCTATTGGTGGATAGAGCAGTCACTCGAGACTGTAAGACCAGGCAGACAAATCTGTGCACTGCCTGGATTGACTATAAGAAAGCCTACTCAATACCACATGAATTACCTGCACTACCTCAGCCTGGAACAAACTATTGCTGCTGTTTTATTGCTTTTATTGTAATGTCTATACTTCATATTTATATTTTTCTTACCACTGTTACCTGTCATGTCCCGCACTTTGTCAGTTTTTAAATGTCAGTCTTGTATATTTCTTGTATAAATGTATATTGTAGAGAGTAAACGTAATTTAATTTCCCTTGTATGTCTTGTACATATGAAGAAAGTGACAATAAAAGCTGACTTGACTTGACTTGATGAATACTGGAATGCTTGGAAATGTGCAAGATCAACAGGACTCTAATAGCCTTCATCAAGAACTCGATGAAGCTGTGGAAAATGAGTCTGGAAGCCAATGCAAAGCCAATAGCACAAGTCACAATCAAGTGCGGCATATACCAAGGCGATGCACTATCCTCGCTGCTGTTCTGCATAGGCCTGAACCCCCTCAGCCAGATCATCACAAAGACTGGCTATGGATACCAATTCTGAAGCGGAACAATCCTCAGTCACCTCCTCTACATGGATGACATCAAGCTGTATGCCAGGAGTGAGACATCGACTCAATGATCCACACTACCAGGATCTACAGCAACGACACTGGAATGTTATGCGGACTGGACAAGTGCGGTCGCATGGTCTCAAAGAGAGGGAAGATGATCAGAACCGAGTGGGTTGAACTACCAGAAGGCCACATTACAGATGTTCAGGACAGCTACAAATACCTTGGGGCGCCACAGGCTAACAGAAACCACAAGGAGATAGCAAGAAAGACTGCCACAGCTAAATACCTACAAAGAGCAAGGCAAGTCCTGAAAAGTCAGCTGAATGGGCAAAACAAGATCCAAGTCATCAACACATATGCCCTGCCAGTCATCGAATACCCCGCTGGTATAATATACTGGCCAAAAGAGGATATAGAGGCTACTGACATCAAGATGAGAAAGCTCCTCACAATGCATGGAGGGTTTCACCCCAAATCCAGCACCCTGAGACTGTATACCAAGTGTAGCGAGGGAGGCCGAGGGCTAGTGAGTGTCAAGACCACTGTCCAGGATGAAACAGCTAAGATCCAGGAGTACATCAGAAAGATGGACCCCAAAGACAAATGGCTTGGCGAATACCTCAGGCAGGAGAAAACCGAAAGTGTGGACAAGAAGAAGGTGTATTTCTAGTAGTTCCCATTGATTTTGCTTGTAAACTAGCCCCACCCGCCAGCAGCCAAAATCATTTTGGTCTAGCCTCGATCAATGCCCCAGGCCCTAGAACTGGCGGGCCAATCACAACGCAGAGATGTGTTTTCAATTTTTGGATGCAAAGCGGGCGGGGTTTGAGGGCGCGACTAAAAAGCTGCGCGACGCTGGAGAAAGCACAACAAGGAAGATGGCTACAACTATAGAGCAGTTCTGGTTTGACTCAGCTTTAGAATCAGTTTTGGAAGGATTAGACTTGGGGTTTTCGTTAAATGTGAGCAGGAAGAGGCTCTACGCGCATTCATTTTTAAAAAGGACGAATACGGCTTTCTGTTACTAGTCTGGTTTATCAGGCTAAGACATATCTGCAATCAACAACAATTATTGAAGATTTCCAGAGGACTTCACCATTGAAATTCACCAGAGCTATAGTGAAACCGACAATGCCCACGTGCATGGCAGTTGGATGCTGGAATACATCGGGGAAAAGTGAAAAAAAAGTTATTCCACCTTTCTGATTCCTGATCCTCCACGGACGGGTTGGTCGTTTGATCGCCAACTTGAAGAGGGAGGATTTGCCATCGAACTTCTGGCCAGAGAAAAAACCCGTAATATGTAGCCAACATTTGGAAGAAGAATGTTTTCAAGATGACTTGGATAATAGCGCGTTGTGACAAACACCAGATACAGCACTGGGACTTGATCAACAGCCGATACCGCACCGTGACGTCACAAACCAGTAGGTGGCAGTAGTGTTCTTTGACAAACATGGATGCCTCCAGTAAAGCACATTCACATGAAAATGACTCCTAATTAAAAACACTTTTTATTGAACAGTTTGTAATAATTTCATATTTAAAATGCTTTCAGAAGTTTGAATTCTGTTTCCGTTAAGGAAAGTGGAACAGTTGTATACGTAGTAAAATCTGTAATCTGTAAAGTTTTCTGTTATTCATTTAAAAGGACAACTTAAAAAAATGCTGAGTATTATAATGAGCCACAGTACTTTTATGTATTTCTTCAGTTACAGTCTTTATTTTGTTGAATCATTTTTTCTTGATTATATAAAAATAAACTTTCAAAGTCAGTAAATATGGACTGAAAGGAAAAGACGGAATTTTGAAAAAATAAGGTAAAAACCTGTTTGAGTTGAAACTAAAAAAGATTTTTTATAGAATCTGGGATTTTTACCTTTACATGTTAATATAAAACAATCCTTCACTGTTTTTTCCTGCACTGGAGTTTCTGTAAGACCTCACTGTGAACACCTCTCTCCACAGGGTGGCGCCAAACTAGAAATCCCTATTCTGCCTCAGATTGGTTTTGACTGAGGTTATAATTAGTTGAACTCTGAAGCTCTGATTCAGATCTTTGTTTTCCGTTGAAAGGGAAGATGTCAGAACAATGCACAACTCCATATTTGTTTAATTTTGGATCAGCTATTGACAAAAGTAGCGATCGAGTGTCTGCAGATATTGTTACCGGCAGAAATCTAAGTTATGGCCTTTAGGAAAAGATGTGACATTTAAATAGAGGAACAGCTAAGATATATCTGCTGGAATGAGGCCTTCAGAGGTCTCATTGTGTAAATGTTGATGTGATGATGGAGAAACACAAACAACAATGGATCTCCGATACCTTCCATCTTTTTTTGATAGAAAAATGTCTTATTGTTTGCACAGGCTCCGAGGATTAAACAAAGCCAGCAACCATGATAAGAAACTGATCTTCTGTAATATTTACATGTATTCGCTTTCCGTCTGCGCCCTGAAAAGGTGGCGTCGGCAGGTAAATGTCGGCCTCTGCAGCAGACGGGTGCTCTCCATCTTGTAGCCCCACAAGGGTTTGGTAGAAGAGGTATTGCTGGAGGAAAAAAAGCCCCGCCCATTTCCACCTGCCTCATCACATGGGGCGCCTGGGTCGCGCCGTGGGACTCCCCGGTCCGGGCCGAGCGTATGGCAAGCCATCAGTCACCATAAACAACCCAGACACACAGCAGCTGAAGTAGACAAGTTTATTAATGATAATAATGAGGATGATGAGGATGATAATATTAATAATTAGTCATAATTATAATAACGTTAATGTCGTAATAAATAGAACTCTTCATCTGAAGCACATAAAGAGAAGCATACAGAAAGAGAAAAAACAAAAACACAAAGTTCAGAGTACAGAGCCAGAGGAGGGGGGGCGGGGACTTCTAGAGACATATTTTTTAACCTTTCAATATATCCATATCATTTTTTAACATTTTTAAACATTATTTAACTGGAACATTTACAAAAGGAAGAAAGAAATACATTTTAAAAAATCCCTTATAAATAAATTTTGTCATCATTAGAACAAAATACAAGATTTCGGGAGTCAAAGGATAGTCTCTTTTTTTTTTTTTATGTTTTTAACATTTTTTTTTTCTTCTTTTTCCCCCTGAAAGGAAGTAAGAGATCATTTGGGGGAGTGAAGGTTATTATGTACAGAACACCAGGAATACAAAAGGGGCCAGTCGACTCACATACTGGAAGGCTGGGGTGGGTGGGGGTGCTATTTGGGCTAAAATGGAAGCGAGGGGCATCCTGCAAGTGTCACAGCTCAAGCAGTTGTGCTCAGGAAGATCAGGACCATTTTTTTTTCTTGTTTTTTCTTAAATTAAAGGCATCTGAAGGAAGGAAGAGAGGGTCGCTGGAACCCCACACCCCCCCTCCGCTCCGTCCCACTGCTACGACGCAGGCTGGAGTTTTAGATCGGCCTTTTTTTTTCCTTTATCTCAACAGGAACGCTCTGGACGCCGTTTGGGTTCAGAGCGTCCGCCGGCGAGCCGAGACAAACAACCACAGTGGGAACAAAGCGGCCCTAAAAGGTTAAAAACAGTGTCTTCTCAAGGTCTACCTCACCACTGCTAACGCCTAACTACTTCCATTTATACATTTAAAATCTATTTAGTATTTTCATATCAACTGGATAAAAATTCTAAGGCAATAAAATTCATCTTTTATACTTTTTTTCTTAGTTTGTTCAACTGCAGCTCACATGATGGCTGTGGCAGCTACACGCCGTCAGCGGGGGAGGGAGGGTCATGGGAGCTGTAGTGGGTAGGTGGAAAAAAATAAATTTAAAAACAAAATACCTTCATGCATTAAGAGCTGCAATAAGCATGGTGGGACTCTCCATTACCACACCTCTACATGAACTTTTATTTTCTCTTCAGTTGTGTTTTGCTTTTTTATTTATTTTTTTACAAAACCTGCACTTTAAAGTTGGCTGCAAAGCTGCATATATGTTTGAAACAAGTACTGTAGAAGAGGTGACGAGTGTCATTGGTTCAGTTTAGGTTGTTTTTTTGTGTCGGTTTTACCTGTGAACCGTGGATCAAAAATGAGCTGAAGGTAAACATCAGAAGAATACTTAGAATGGCAACATTGCACACAGCCCCTATTTCCTATTCCTACCTCTACGACACTTAATACAAGAAACAAATGAAGATTGGGTCGTTTATTTTTGCACAATTTACTGCAAATGTTGCTATTTTCAGAGCTCAAACCTTTAGTTTAAAAATTTGTTAACTTTTTTTTTTCGTGGTTTGCATAAACTGAAGCGGAGGCAGCTTGATATCATACATGCCTTATTTTTTTTTTTTTGGACATCACTCCTTCAAAGTAATGCTGTGTCCTTCAACTTGAAACAAAAAATAAAAATAAAATAAAAACAGATTTAAAAATAAGTCAAACCCAAACAGATACAGAGAGCTTGATGGTTCCCTAAAGAAAAATACATCAAAATCTGCTGCAGGTGGAGAAATGTTCCTTTATCACATCCACTGACAAAAAAAAAACTCACAACAGCACCTTTAGTGAATTCATCCGCTGCTGAAAATAGTCCCCAAGAAATGCACTTGAGCTTACTTACTATCGGAGTAGCATTTGCTAGAAACTACACTTTTTTGTTTGTTTTTTTTTTGTTTTTTTCTAGTTTGTAAAAACAGTGTAACTAAGTCAGAGAGTACTGAAGACAAACACACATTTTTTTTCACTTTTTCTTCGATTTGTTGACAAAACTAAAACACGTAATAATAATAATAATAATAATAATACCAGCTTCATCCCGTCAGATTTGATCTGCTAGTAGCTAACTAGAATAAGTACACAACAGTGTTCTTTCAGAAAATGTGCCTATCACACATGACATCAAGTGTTTTGTTGCTGTATGCATAGATTATTCAGTGGATAAATTCCAACTTTGTGACAAAACAAAAAAAGAGGAAGGAGGAGGAAGAGGAGACAAACTGTGGCTCTTTATCTCTGGCTCCCTAGAAGTTGTCGGCAAACTAAAACTCCAACCTGCTCATGAGTTTTTTTTGACCCACCTCGAGTCTGCGGAGCTCTAAGTAGGCCAGAACAATCTAGATGACTCTCAGAAACAAACCAACAATTATGAAGATGCTAAATCTGCAGATGAAAGCTGTATGAGGGGGGGGACAAATGACCGACTTTACCCCAATTAGACTTCACAACAGTTAGTTGCCATGATATAGATACTCTGTAATATATAGGAGGCTGTCTACAGATGAACAGAGGTCGCGTGGATAGGAGCCCTGATTCAGAACGAGTCTATGTTTCACTTATTTTTAACCTGAAAGAAGATGAAGTTAATCAAGACGTGTGAGGTGAGATTTACTGTACAGAATATTAACAGTACACTGTGTTGTTTTGTACAGGAAGTCTGGAGCTTAATCTATAATATCCTTCTTCACAATCCATCACTAACCAAGTAGCGTACCCTGAACTCTCAAACTAAGTTGTGCTTCACCCCAACCTGCTCACCTCTGTTTAAAAAAAAAGAAAAAGTAAAAGTTTCTGGTGAGGGCCAGCAGGTTATATCCAATATGCAGTTAGAAACCAGCTGCCGCCCACCAGGGTCAGCGTGAGACTAGCGGTCGGTAAACCGAGGCCGCCACAGGAAGCTGCGCGCCGGGCTCCTCCAGCACAGCTCGTTAAAAGCGAGCTCTTCCTCTGTAGCGATGAGTGAATGAAATCTGGGTCACGTCAATATGCATCCGGGCTCCGCCGTCTTCCCAGAGTCCCGCTGTCTCCTGATCAAAGAGCACTGAGCCTGTGTGTTCAAATCATACTTTGGTTCTGGTAAGAAAGACAAATCAATATTCATAAACTTTTTATCCGACACCAACAACACCTTAAAACGCTAATTAGGAAGTCTTTTGCAGCTCCGGTGGAAGGGGTCAGAGTTACTGCGAATGTAAACCTTTGTCTTCCGGAAAGGAAAGCGGGCTACGGCGCTTCGCTCTGATGGGGTCTGTAATCCAGCATGTGTCGTTGGTCTGGGAGGAAACTGCACAGCGTGTTTGCGGGTTAAAAAAGTCGGGATTCAAGGGGAGATCAGTTCACACCATCACCGTCACACTTTCAATCATATAGCACATGATCACATGTTACAGTAAATATCAGGGACATATTTAGTTTGAGGGGGGGGCGGGAGGAGGGGGGTGGGGGGGTTCTGATAACTATGCTCGGGGGTCCGGAGGCTTTCCTGCCACCCCCTCTATTCCCTGACATCACCACAGCCCATATAATAGATATGTATATATATTTATATACAGAAAAAGAATACATACTTATTGGACACCCTAGACTACATTCAGAAACTGAACCAACATTCTTGATTAAACACGTTTACAGTGACTCCTGATATAAAGAATTAAGGTTCTGCTTTCATAAAATTAAAACTCTTTTTTTTTTCTGTTCAAAAGTTTTGAGTGCTGAAAAAAAAACACACAAATATTCTCAGAATACATTGACAAAAAGAAATCACATATTTCAGCCCTCGTTCCTTGATACTGTTGGATGGGCACTACTGTATTTCTATAATGTTTCATCTAGCGACACAGTCTATATGCCTCAGGCTTGTCTTTTGGTTATGCACCTGCTGATGTAGTACGATGGGATTACTCGGTTATAATTCAATTTGTTACATGGATGTGGATGAGTTATTCTCGTCGGATGGAAACGTGCATCCTTGGTAGTTGTACGCACCTTGTTTTTCGTGTTGGTCTGACAGTTCATCCGTCGGTGCAAAGTGACACAAAGGCTTGGGCTCGGAGTCTGGCAGGTGAGTAAAGTCAGTGGGTTCTTGCGCCATTTTTACCCTCTTAAGTAGTCCGAAAGTCAGTGACCTCTGCCGGGGCGTGGAGAGGGGCAGACGGGGAGGCTCGGCTGTACACCGTCCCGCCGTGGCTCACCCCCCCCACTCCCCAAAGCTGTAAACTAGCGACGCTGCCCATTGGGGAGGGCGGGGATGCCCAATGGTGCCGCCAAAAAAAAAAAAAGGAAGTGACATCACGACAGTATCCACGGGGGGAGGGGGGGGGACGCTGCTTTACAGTAGGCGCGGAAGTGGAGGTGGCATCATCTTCATCGGCCCCCCCCGCCCCCCAAAAAAAAGGAAGGAAGGAGGTTGGAAGGAAGAAGGCGGAGCTGTGAGACTCCGCCTACAGGAAGTACAGCGTAGAAAGTGCATCTGCCTGGATGCCGAGCTCTCCCTGCCACCTTGGTGAATTTTTTTTTTTTCTTTCGTTTCATTTTTTTTTTTTTTTTACACGACCTCTGTGACAGAGCAGTGTGCCATAGAGAGAGGAGGCGGGGGTTGGGGAGGTCATCCTCCCTCCTCCTTCCTGCATACCACAGAATCAGCATCAAGGGCCAACTGTTCATCTCCCTTACCAAAAAACATAAAAACAGATTTGTACATATATACTGCTTTATACACACTTTTTTTTTTTTACCATTGTAAATCACAAAAGTATAGAAAAATAAAATGTTTTATAATAACGGGACACTTCCTTCTCTCTGTCTTTTTTTTTTTTTTTTTCTACCCGGCAAAAAGGTGGTCCCTGGTGGAAACTGGCTCACTCCATCTGTCAAGTTTGTGGCTGGTTTGACACCACTGCCGTGGCGCCACTTTGTACGCCTCCCGTCTTCCCTCGCCAGCCTCAGTAGAGGGACTCCTTTTCATCTTCTTCTTGTGTTATTTTCTTAAAGCTAGTTCTCCTCTCTTCGTTGTTTTCATCTGTGATGTCCATCAATACTGAGTACAGCTCTTCGTTTTGTATTTACTAGAAAAAGGGGAGAGAAGTAGGAAGAACGGGTAAATATGCAGAATGGGATGTTTCATTTTGATGTGCGTACTGAGAGGTGCAGTGGAGAGTCAGTGTGTGCCATTTTTCTTTTCATGGTCGTGGAGCTTGTCAAAGAAAAAGGAAACATATGGAGCAAAACATGCAACAAGAACGTCCCTGAACCTCCTCCTATATGTATAATGTAGGATTTTACAAGGAGAGTTCAAGATGAGCACAGAGTCTTAACACCCGAGAGGAACTCTGATTTAGAAAGTTTGGAAACTCGGAGACAACGGCTTCGTTCGGTTTCCATCCCACTCTTGTAATGCAGCATAAAAGGAGCCCGAGCGGAGGCCTGCCAAGACGAGCGCTGCCTGCTGCTCTCTCCAGAATAAAGATCAGAGCCAGCTGTAATCATACATGTGGAGATCGGCACTTTGGCAGAGCGCAGTGCAGAGTCTCAGCGTAATGGGGCTGGATGGCAGCGGAGGGGAGAGGGCGTGGTGCGAGGGTATAGAGGGCAGGCGAGCGAGCGTCCCAGGACCCTTGTTGTGACAGAAGCTCGCTAATTCACAGTGATCTGAGGAGCTTCTGATGAAAAAATAGGGAAATGAAAGAAGATAAGGCGTTCGTTTCAAAACCTCTTTGTAGTCCGACTTCCAATCCGGAGAGACAAACAGTGAAACAAGCGGCGTGCTCAATCAGCATCCGACCCGCCCCTCCTCTTCCTCCCTCCATCCAGCCATCCATCTCTTCTTATAGAGCAAAACTGGCCCAAGCTTTTCCCCACCGTGCTCTCTTCTATACCTCAGATTTACTGTGTGCTCACTTGGGAGCCACCATACAAAAATATCCACACACAGCCTTACAACTCAGCAGGGAGGGAGCACAATAGCTGCAGAGCTACATATAGTCCTCGCTGACAGGAGCCTAGTCCTGGAAGGACTGCAGACACAAATATATTAATCACTGCAGACTTGAAGGATTCAGGAGAGAGTTAGCTCAGGTGTTAGACTCTGTGCTTCTTTAAGAAATCTGCTAAAACCTGGTAGGTCTGAGCCATTCAGATATCTTTCTGCAGCCATGCAACTGGAAACATTCCAGTTAGGGTTGTCACACTTCTTTAGAGCTCTTTGTTATGCGTATCTAGTTGAACGTTAAACCATTACTTTGGAAGTGGAAGCTAACTTCTTTATTATCAAGAAAATTTCATTTTAAAGTGAAATTTAGAAGAGGCTTCTATGCCGAATGCATTGCATGATGTATTGTTAGCAATTGGGTCAAGTATTGGCATGGGTCTTGCGATACATAATGTGTCACGATACTTGGGTCGAGATACATTATTATCGTGATTATGCCATATCAAGCGATTTTTTTCCCAGCTATCAAAATAAAATGTATAGATAAAGCAAGTGTTGTATATATTCATCAGAAGATATTCTGATCAATACGTTTTTTGTGTGCGTGTCGTTTGGGGTTTGACTCCGCCCACGTCTTCTACTGCAACTGCCTCAACTGAGGATATGGCGCTGCACTGCGCAGCAAAAGGGCCAAACGATACCATCTGCCTTGGTAGCCCATTTTCTCTCGTTGTTTTAGGTAGAAAATTTGTCTTTTTAAAATATGTGGAGTAAAAAATGTTAAGGTATGTCTGTTCTTAGCCTCACAGGCTCAAAACGAGGTCATGAGAGATAAGAATGAGTTACACTGCTGTTATTAGGAGATCCATCTAGCCAGTGAAAGATATATTAACCTAACAGCAAAGGGTCTTGAACTCAAGTTGTTGTTCAAGTGTGAGAAAGTTCTTTATGCGGTGGGTGGGTTGGTTCCCTTGGGGGGAGTGTGTGTTTGGATTTTTGTAAGGTATAAAAGTAGGTACTGAGCTTTGCCTTTCAGAGCCTTATCTCTCTGTCGGAGGACGTTAAAGGTATACTATGCAACCGGTGTTGATTTTCCA
>NW_015150644.1:627510-630968 GCF_000732505.1 Cyprinodon variegatus | reverse complement strand
CTCCAATCCTATAGTAGGTTAATCGCTCTTATATCCAAAGACATTTTTAAATCTTAAATGCAAAATTTGTGTATATATATATATATGTTTTTTTTTTTTTTTTTTTTTTTACAATTTGGTATAATTTCTGCTCTAAATTGGTAGCTCGTTTAATCCAATTAATTGTTTCAGCCCTGGTATACAGATGATTAAAAGCTTTTAAAAAGCACAAGTAAAATATAAAATGTGCAAATTTTTCTTTTGTTTTTCCGTACAGATTGTTATCTGTATGGCCAGACACATCCAGGCATGTTTTTGTTCTTTAAATAAAAGAGAAATAACAGAAAAACAAATAACATCAATTCAGGTTTTCTTTGCAAAGACTGATAACAAACATCCATGTGTGAAGGCAAACATTATGTTCTTATAACTGCTTTATTCTGACACTCAGAAAACAATCAGTGATTACTTATATGTCACATACTGACAACAGAAAGATCTCAAGAAGAACCAAAAAATGTCATAATAGTAAACTTTTTACCTATGAAATCAATTTCAAAGGAAATTACTTTACACCTTTCAGACAATATAGTCTCATTATAGAAATTACATAGAGTTCAAGAACAAGTTGAGCTAAATTGAAAATACACATATAACCCCACTTCATATAGGAATACATATAAAACAGTTAATCAGAGAATCGTGATATAGTTTGTGTGTATATACATTTAAATGTATTTACAAGTGCTGCAACTTTTTTGCTTGGTTTTCTTTTGTACAAATATTTTGGGTGGATTAATAAACTCACCTGCCAGCTTATCAGGGCTTAGTGAATACTTATAAATATAAATGATGCATAACGAGTATTTTCTTATATGTAAACATAGCTTAGTACTACTATAAGTGTAAACAGGTGGATCAAATAGAGGACTGGTTGCATATTAAGCTGGTTATGAAATACAACAAAAGCAAACAAACCTAAAAGTTAGCCGTTTTTTTTTCTTGTTTTTACTATAAATTCACATTTGACTTACTATAAGCGTGATAAAATGCATTAGATCTTTACTATACAGAATGCTAATTAATATACTATCTAACATTTAAGCCTTGATAAGCTGACACTGTAACAGCTAATTTTAAACTAGTTCTGTAAACTGTTGACGAACCCGTGCAGACTGTTAGGAGCAGCTCCAGACATCGACGACACTCAGACTCGTCCCAGAAATAACATCACATCAACACAAAAAAATTATTTAAGAAAAAAGAAAAGAAAGTCACGAGTTTTGCTCGTGGCAAGATGTTTGTCGGGATAACTTTACATTCACAAACAGATCTCCATTTCCTCTTAATTGCGTCGCATATGCTAATGCTTTAACATTCGCTGTAATTACCAAAAGCGAATTAGGGCATCGGCGCACGCTGATGACCATAATGGATTAAAAAGTCCATTTCTGCAGTATGAATCACAAATCATTAGGAGAAACTATTATCAAAGCTGTAATCTATTTACAGAATAAAACATCTCCAAGTTAATTAAGCTGCTTTAGAATTACCAGAACAACAAATTTAAATTGTTTCCGTGAAAAAAAAAACTTCCGTCCAGAACGAGAACCCGAAGGTGTCGTCTATCACTCCGCCTTAATCATTATTCCGATTTGACGTTTTGCTTTTAATATTTGAGTGCAAATTAATACTTAATACTAAATTTGTACCTCTGATATTAAAAGTAGTCATTCAAATGAGCTCATGAATGCTTGATAGACAATTTCTGTGATTAACAGCGGGTCCTGTGATAAATTGTTCCTTCATGTTGGAGATTAGAGTTTGCTTTGATGTTCAATTATGTTTCAAATGTATTCATCCAGCCTTTTCTTTCCCTCCTCGCTGAGCTCCCCTTCTTTGTCTTTACATTAACCTGACAGGTTCTCTGCTAATTAGACTGATGAATGAGCTCAGCCGGCTTTCCTGTCGCTGTTCTCCTGTACGCTTCTTTAAAGTTCAAACCAAGTCCTACCATGATCTTCATGTATTAACCCCTTGAAGCCTGAAGTGATTACGTGTATATAAAAAAAGTCATTTTGTGCGTGTTTTTCCCCTTCAATGAGATGCCAAATAAAAATAGATAATGTTACAAAATAAATAGAAATAAAGTATATTTTGTAACAGCAGTTATAACTACATACACTGCAAAAAAAAAAAATCATTTTTTCTTAAAATAAGTGCATTTCTTCTTAAATTGAGGAGATTAAAGAGATATTTTGCCAATGGAACAAGACAATTTAGATTTGAAATAAGAAAACACAATTGCATTGTCTTATTTCAAGTGCATATTATCTAATTATCTTATTTTAAGGGTAAAAATACTCATTCCATTGGCAAGCTACCTCATTTACCTGCTCAAATCAAGGGTAAAAACACTTAATTTAAGACATTTTTACTTATTTCTAGATCATTTTTGCAGTGTAACAACATACCCTGCACTGGAAAAAAATTGAAATCTAGATAAGTCATTTTTTCTTAAAATAAGTGCATTTCTTATTGGATTAAGGAGGTAAAAGAAATATTTTGCCAATGGAACAAAATTTACATTTAAAATAAGGAAACACAATTGCATTGTGTTATTTCAAGTGCATATTATCTTATTATCTCATTTTTAGAGTAAAAATAGTCCTTCCATTGGCAAACTATCTCATTTACCTGCTCAAATTAAGGGTATATACACTTAACTTAAGATATTTTTTACTTGTTTCTAGATATTTTTTCCAGTGTGTGACTAGCACTGCACTGCAAAAAATCTAAATCTATTTGTTCTTAAAAAAAAAGTGAATTTTTTTCTTGAATTGAGGAGGAAGGTGAAGCATTTTGCTAACAGAACAAGACGATTTACATTTAGAATAAGGAAAAACAACGCATTGTCTTAATTCAAGTGCATATCAGGGGCGGAGCTAAATGGGGGGCCAGGGGTGGCCATGGCCACCTTTAACCAATCATTGGCCACCCCTGTGGACACCTACCATTTTTCTCTTTATATACACTGGAAAAACAATCTAGAAATAAGTGAAAATGTCTTAAATTAAGTGTTTTTACCCTTGATTTGAGCAGGTAAATGAGGTAGCTTGCCAATGGAATGAGTATTTTTACTCTTAAAATAAGATAATTAGATATTATGCACTTGAAATGAGACAAACTGATTTTGTTTTCTTATAATGAGTCTAAATTATCTCGTTCCATTGGCAAAATGTCTCTTTTACCCCTTCAATCCAAGAACAAAAGCACTTATTTTAAGAAAAAATGACTTGTGTCGATTTTTTCTAGTGTATAGATATTGGATGCAACAATACTCTCATCACTATACTAATATCAAAGATGATGAATACAGAATTCATGCTCTTTTCAGAACTAGATGTTTTCTATTATGGGGTAAAGAGAAAATGTGTCTCTGCAAGTCATCTTGGAGTCTTCAGTGAAATCATAGATAA
>NW_015150644.1:623408-624513 GCF_000732505.1 Cyprinodon variegatus | reverse complement strand
GATGTTTAAATATATGCATCTATTTGTTAGCAAAGGCTGTAGGAAAATATAGTTTGTCTTTATTTAGAAAATATGGATTTTTTCATGTTGGAACGGTGTAGCTTGACCCTGAGGTTGTGGTGCCTATCCGCTTTCGGCCCCCCCTCAGTGAACATTGGTTATTGCCTGGACACCCTTAACTTTTTCTGGCTACGCCTCTGGTGCATATTATCTAATTATCTTATAGGATGAGTAAAAATAATCATCCCATTGGCAAACTATCTCATTTACCTAATCAAATTAAGGGTAAATACACTTAATTTAAGACATTTCTAGATAATTTTTCCAGTGTGGGGTGATGCAAAAACACTATACTGGAAAAACAATCTAGAAATAAGTAAAAGTTTTTTTTAAATTAAGTGTATTTACCATTAATTTAGGTAAATGAGACAGTTTGCCAACTGAATGAGTATTTTTACTCTTAAAATAAGATAATTAGATAATATGCACTACAAATAGGACAATGCAATTGTATTTTCTTATTTTAAATGTAAATTTTCATGTTCCATTGGCAAAATGTCTCTTTTACCTCCTCAAAACAAGAACAAATGCACTGAATTTAAGAAAAAATGACTTATCTAGATTTAGATTTTTTTCCAGTGTGTGGCAGCTGTTTGCCTACACTGCAAAAATGTTCGGAAAATGAGTAAAAATGTCCTAAAATAATTGTATTTACCCTTAATATGAGTAGGAAAATAAGATGATAAGATGATGAAGAAGATAATTACATATTATGCACTTGAAATAAGAGACTGAAGTTTTTTTTTATTTTAAATGCACATTGTATTGATCCAATGGCAAAATGCCTCACTTACCTGCTCAATTCAAGAAAAAAAATGCTCTTATTTTAAGAAAAATTGACTTAGAATTACATTTTTTTGCAGTGTAATACAAGCAGTTTGCTGCTTATTGACAATAACAGGCATCAAAGGATTAATAAAGACTAGCTTGTTGTCAGATCAGAGCTAAATATCAAACACTAACATCATTCTGCCCCTAATTATTAGTATGCATCCATGATGAAAAGTCCAGATTCAGACCGGTCGTTGATTTGATTTGCAAAGAG
>NW_015150644.1:611955-622977 GCF_000732505.1 Cyprinodon variegatus | reverse complement strand
AGTGTGACTTAGAATATCGGATGCTCCGGAAACTGCCCGATAAATTCACTCCTGTTCTCTTCTGGCCAATCTACATACCAGATAATGATTACTTAAAATAAAACTGCATCCATCAGTGATTTTAAAAACTAAAAATATTTCATTCTGTTTAATAGAACAACGGTTTAGATCAGAATGGATCTTAAGGCACCAAGCAGATAAAAACCAAGCTAAATTTGATGCTTTCCATTTGAATGAAGAAGAAAAAAGTTAGTAAACTGCGTTTAAGGAAAACAAAAGAAAAGCCAGATACATCCTGTGCTCTGTGAAGATCTTTTAAAGGAGACATCTCAGCTCTAAAGCTGGTGGGAAGGTCCAGATACTCATAGAGCCACTAAAGCTAAAGACTTTGTTTTGAAAAGATGAAAAGGAAAATGATAATCTTGTACATTTAGCACTGATGCGTTCCGTTTCTCTGGTGGCTGCAGACATTAACCTGACTGATCAGAACAGTGAGCAGTAATGGCCGCTGTTTTCTAAAAGCTTTATTTATGAGTAAGCATTTGAAATGGGGCAAATCAACGGAGAAATTCTGACATTTGAGTCGGAATCCTGAGGACTAATGCGGCTTTTAGATCCGCCTCGTCCAAAACGCTGAAACAATCCATGAAAAACGTCCAATAAATGAGTTTTTCTCTGAGCGATCGGGTGATGTTATTACGGGGACGCTGAGTGAAGTCATGCTCACTTCCTGCAGAAAACAGTTTGTTTGCGTTTCCTTCTTCCCATTCCTCCATCACAGTCAAACATTCTGATGCATATTTATATATACTTTTATATCTATGTCTTTATATAGCACATCATAGGCACACACATTCAGGTCAGAAAAAAACAAAGATTCATTTCCGTCTAGCTTACTAATAGTGGTCACTAACTGAACACCCACACAGGAACTCTGCTGCAGAGTTTACTGGAGAAACTCTCCAGTTTGCAAACGCTAAAAATAATTCTCAAAGGTTGTTTCGCTCCTTATAAAACCCCTGAATGTCGGGGGGGGGGGGTGCATTCACACTAGCATAGAAAAGGAAGAACAATATTTGTTTCTTTTTTATATCCACATAAAGTTTTTCTTTGACTCGTGACATAATGAGCTAAGTTTCTTCTTTTTTTTTTTCCTTTTTTTTTTCTCTGATATACAACATTACTCTGTCATTTAAACATTTGGACTAAACATGACTAGCTTTATATGAGAGATTTCATAAATATGTTACATCTCAGAAAGTTTGAACAGAAATAAATAAAAAAAACAAAAAAAAAACAAAGTGCAACAGACATTTTTTTTTTTTGAGACCACAAACACTTCTGTGAGTACATGTAAAGTAAATATTATTGGCAATAGCTTCGATTTTTCCATAGCTGCACCGAAATCAGCTAACAGTAGCTACACAGAGATTTTCTTTAAATCCGACTCACGTAGCACAGATAGAAGCCGATGCAATGACTGGATGTGGGCTAAGAGGCGAGCGCTGTGGCTCTCTACACACATCTCCTAACGCCTGGGTGCTTTTAGGATATTTCCTGTACTCCAGTGTTTGTGTATACAGTGTAAAATGTGTTATACAGTATATGTCTATCTATATAATACAGAAGTTGTGTTTCACAACAACAGTACAGTCTTGTTTTATCATTCTCTCCTGGGGTCTCAAACAAACAAAAAAAACTAAAAATATCTTAGCCTCTCTTAGAGCAAAGTGTTGCGGAGAGGTTTAACGTGCTGGTTGCGTAAGAAAGGAAGTGTCCTGAATGCTGAGAAGTGAGCAGCTCTGGATCCTAGTTTGTGAAGTTTAGTTAGCTTATCCTGAGGTAAAACATTTTGTGCAATGCTTAAAGAAAAGGTACCAGTGACTTGTTGAAGGGTTTCCCCCCCTTCGTTGGAGCTGTGTCTTTATGCACACATGAACTCCCACCGTGTGTGGGGTAGGATACGTGACCGGGTCTGCTGCAAATCCAGTCCCCCGTTGCAACTATTTGGCTTTCCGACGCCGATTTTAGGGGAAGGTACGCCTCAGACAATCAAAGCCCTGCACACTGTAATGCTAATGTCATTATCCAGTTTACTCATTTAGGCGGCGAAGCGTGAAGAAATGGAAGAGAACGCTTATCTTTAGCTTCCAGAGTCAAAGGTGACGTCTTCAAACTGCCAGTTTGGCTCTAATGAAAATAAAAAAAAAAAACCTGGAGAAGCTCAATATGCAATTACAACACGAAGCAAAGTTTTTAAAGCAACTTGTGTCGATCCGCTAATCTAATTTCTCTACAGTAATCCATTACAACAGTCGTGTAATAAATCTTATTTACAGGCTACAGTCTCGACTGATTTTTCATGGTTTTTAATCTAATAAAACGTAGGTTTCTGCTCCAGTACGACACGTTAACTCGAAAACGGACGGATTTTCTAAAAGCTACGACGTTCAAAAGAAACCCCGATGTCTCTTCTCTCTCGGTCCAAAAGTTCCGTTTACTTTATCACTGCAACGGCGAGAGGATGTGAGGATCGTCCAGGATGGTGGAGGTTTATGTGAAAAGCCTGAGCTTGGAGACGTTTTACCAAACAAGGTCGAGTAAAAAAAAAAAAGAAGAGCAGCCCTTTAAGCAGTTTTGAAGCTGCTTAAAGTGCATGCTTCATTTGGTTTTTGTTCCCCTTCCAATCGGTTCTATAAAATATTAAAAAATACCACTGAGCATGAGACGAGATGGGCCGCCAGTGGGCAAGGCTGATGCTCATCCTCCATATTTACCTTTGGCGGTACTTATGCACCATGTTGTCCCTGAACGCAACCCTCCAGGGTTACATTCCCCTAAAAACACAACGGCACTACGTCAGAAAAGTGGCATACAGGGCGATTTGCAGAAGACACGGCCACCGTGTGAGCGCTGTGAGTCCAAAAAAAAAAAAAAAACAGAAATCTGACCTTCATGACCCTTAACTCTGCATGCTGTCATACCACATTGTACAGCTTGTAAGGCTCCACTGCAAGTGCACAACAGTAGGACACTCTAATGTTAAACAAAAGGTAGAAACAAAGCAGTCAGAGCAGCGCTGTCTTTGAGCTAAGAATTACCGGGCATGGGTTGAGTCAGTTAGTCATATTTCTGCGTAAGGAAATGATTTTTGTGTTGACCCGATTCCTGCCCGTTTTGGGTTGGCTGTGACAGAGAAACAGCCCAGTATATTCTTAGTCAGATGACAGCAGCTGCATACACACACCTCTGAGCATGCACCATGCGTGCTGCAGTAGGCTCACATTGGTTATGGTGACACAGCACCCATATACAGCAGTCAAGATAATGCACATGTGCATAAAAGTTTCCAAAAGAAAACCAGAAGCACAAAATGAATACAAAACAAGAGCAGACCAATGATGACATCAAAGAGGTTGTTGTAGAAATATCTGCTTGAGAGCGTTTCTGGGGGAAGGGGCTCAGCATGTGGACCTGGAAGCTTTTTGTTTGATTTAGCTCTCCACCAAGGACCGGCTGTTTGCTTGTTACGTGTTTGACTTTTTGTTTTTTTTCTTCTAAAGATAGTTTTTTTTTTTTTTTTTGGGGGTGGGGTAGTAATGTCTCTCTGTGTTTTCTCGCTTTTTTTCTTTCTTTTAGTAGGGAGTGAAGCGACTGTACCCTCCTCTGTATAGGCTAGCCTGCAACATCAAAGATGAAAAAGTACCAATCAGTATTCAGGTGACAGCTTTAGTTGGATTCTCTTTCTCTGCAAATTTCCTTCCTTTAAAACTTATCGACTTTCCATGTTGGAACAACTTTCCGGAAGGGACCGGTCAGCAGGCAGATTGATAGTTGATATATTTAAGCCGATAATTGTTTTTTTTTTTTGCTGAATTGATTGCCTGACTGGATACTCTCTGAGTGTGTGTGTTAGGAACAGGGTCACCAGGAGCCGAAGTAGATTGGTGGATTCAGAGCTTAGCCGATGTAATTTAAAATCTGTAGGAGCAAAGAAAAAAAAAAGAGACCTTTCTTAAATAAAACTCATAGAAAAACACTAATTCCAAATTTAATAGTTGCTCTAATTAAAAAATAAAAGAAATAAGTATATTTTTGTGCTGGAGAATTCACTTCTTGCAGGGCTGTAAATTAGACATTCACCCGAAAGCAGAAGAAGTTCAGAGAGCTTTAATCACAGCTCCTTTTTTATGTCTAGCAGAGGTGCCTGCACCTATCTAGAGGGGCAACCCACCACAGGATATTAGCCCTTAGATTTAGCACCATGCTCAGGATATCTAGGGCAGACACACATAAAAGCATGCAAGTGGGCCTATGCATGCACACCTGCACATGCACGCACGCACACAGTCCCTCCTCTCATCTCTATGTGGTTCTGTTGCAATTAGAAATTCAGATAAACTCCAAAGGCTAGTGTGTTCCTTCAAAGGCTAATTTCAGGGAGTCCTCCTGCTTGTGCAAAACTTTTATTCATATTAGATGCATCTGCAAGCTGGAAATGAGAAAAGAGAGTTTCCAACCTCAGAGGAACTAATTATTGTATAGCTTTTAAATGCAAAAATGACTTCACTCTGCTGGAGGAGCATTAATCAAATATGATTAAAGAATTAGGAACCAAATGGGTCTTTCCTCTTTAGCTCAGGAGTTTATTAGATATTGGCCTCTGTGCAGAGCATCTCCCAGCAGCTTCACTGTTTAACACCACACACACGCACGTGGACACGCACACACTCTCTCGGGTCTCTGTTGAGCTTCCCAAGCTCCCAACACACACCAAACATTAGCTCTGATCGTTTTAGGGGCCAGATCCCGTCGTCTACTTTCAATCGACAGCACGTTTTTCTTTTTTTTTTTTAGAGTGAGGAAAAAATGGAAGGAAATTTGGAGGGAAAAGAAGAAAGAATAAAAAAAAAACATTCAAGCACATTTTTTTTAATTAAGTAAATGAAGAGGGAGAAAGAAATGTCTTAATTAATGAAAGCTTTTAGCTAGCAGCTGCACCGGGGAACTTAAAGCTTTATTTGTTTGTTTTTTTATGCAGTTGAAAAATTGCATGCATGCCGGAAATTTTAGTTATTTCTCAAGCAGAGAGCACGCCTCCCATCAGGCTACTGGGCAGAAGAGGACGGCCAGGCAACTCCCCACCCCCTTCTATCTTGCTCTCTGGTTTATGTCCCACGGCACGCTGCTGCATGCGTCTGATGGCCCTTAATCTCTGGGTTTGGTCTGCGAGCCCGGTCCCATCCCCTCCTCGCCATAAAACAAAACCAAAGAGAAACTGTCAGTTTCATAAAAAAAGGTTGAGCCGTTTTCTTTTTTTTTTTTTCATCTTTGATGTTACAGTAGCTGCAAAAGCTAGCTAAAAACAGACATTAACGATTGAACTTCATCCCTTTAGGTTTGGCTGAATGAAAAGAAAAAAGATGAGCCAACTCGCTCGGAGTTGAATGATGGAAGAAAAAAAAATCAAAATAGAAAAAAGCTTGAAAATGCAGAGTTGGTCAAATGAAAAACAAAGGAAAAACATTCGCATTGCAGGAAGAACTCGTGTCAATTCATGGATGCATGATGGTGAGCTCGTGTGGCAGAACATACGTTTATTGCACTAAATGCCTGAGCCAACTTCCACATGCCGGGGGGGCTTCACAGTACTGCTCAGCTCCACTAGGGTGTGCCAGAGAGCATGACAAAAACTAAATCAATTAATGAAAGAATAGGTGAATAAAAACCAGCGTCCACTATGGCCTCTGGTCTTTATTTTACAGCGTGTGCTAGCTATCATCATGATGTTAGCGTCAGGGTGCAGACAGGAGGAGACGGCGCTCTCAGAGACTTACCATGGTCCCCACACTGTATGTGGCGGCAGGGCCAATCGTGTGGTGGTAGGGGTCTGCTGTTGCATAGACTCTGCCATAGCTGCACGACAAGAGGCACAGAGAAGACAGACAGTCATTGATCTATCATTGACGAGAAGTGCAGAACAGTTATGCTTGTTTGATGCGCGACTCTTTCAAGTCGCTCGCAGGATCAATTATTCCCCTCGTCGGCCTCGTGGGCTTCCTGCATTATACAAGCTGGTTCACAAAGGAAGGTTCAAAGGTTGGGGAATTCTGCTCCTCTCTTCGCTGTCATCTTGATTAACTGAATGGAATAGGTGAGGAGCAGTGGGGGTGGGAGGGGCTTGGTCTCTTCCCCTGTGCTTGTTTACCCAGGCTGCACACTGGGCTCACACCCTCGTCTTTTCATTGCTGCTGGTTTGGAACTAATCCTTCCAATTTCCTTCTAAGACAGGACAAGATGTGGCTGCCTCATTTATTTATTTATTTGACTTCACATATTCCTCTATTTACTTTGCTTCGTGTTTTTTTTTTTTTTTTCTTTTCCTTTTTCCCACTGCTTGCTTGCAAATGAGGGTCTGCTCGGAGCAGATAAGGCACACCCAGCCAAGGACTGAGGGCACCAAATCAACCGGGAATTAGAAAAAAAAAAAGGAGAGGAAAAAAGCCCCTAAAGGAAACAGCAAGACATACAGCTTGATGTATGTTGTGTTAAACCATGTAAATAAGTCCAGCAGAAGCAGAGGTTAAGACACGATGGCGGAAAGGTTTGGCCGTGAGACGGTCTGAACCCCACGGGTCCCTATGAGGCTAATATGTCTGCAGCACGGCTATGACTGGAGCGGGTCGGACATCCGGTCCGATGTCACGCCGTCTCCTCAGAGCTTCAGCAGAAGTTTCTTCTCCCAGCGGGGCCTCTTTCAGCTACTGGTTTGGCAGACTTTAAGCGCTATCGGCCTTTCTGACTGTAAATGTTTCATATTTGACGGCGGCTTTCACACACCTTCCGCAATCCTCAGATAATTCCGATAAGGTATTGCTGAGGCAATACAGACAAACGCTTATTGATCCAATAGGAATGTCCGCTTATTTAAAAGAAAACAAACAGAAAAAGCAAAACAAACAGCCTGGGTGTGAATTGTATTAAGGGAGAGGTATGGGCAGTAGAAGGAGGAATTAAATCACTGAAAGAGGTGGGGGAAAAAAAGGGCTGCTGTCCAATTCTGCTCTCACCGAGCACGGCTGCTCATAATTCGAGCCGCAGCGCGGCCTGATAAATCTTACATTATCGATATGATCTTCAGGCTCTCGGGCAGGGTGTACGTTATCACAAGAGACATGCTCAATCCTTTCCAGATTAGATTCCCAAACCAGCTCAGATCCCGGCTGACAACTGCTTCCAGGGGCCCAGATGAATCAGCCGAGCCTCCTCCAACAGAGCACACCTGAACCAGAGTGACATCACTCAGGTTCAGACCCGAGGCCGTTCATAAATACCGCAGTGATATACCCACTCTCCCATCACAAGCACAGAGTCACGACATATATCACTGCCTTTCTCATCCAGTCCAACAAGGTTAGCCTTTTTTCCATGCATGTTCTTTAGCTCCGAGCTAAAAAAAGAATATGGTGGCATACCTAATGGATAAGATGAAATGAGAGTAAGAAAACCTCTCGAAACCCTAAATAACCTTCACAGAATACAGTAAAATGCTGATGAAGCAGCCACCATTTATCACAGCTACGTTTGGCCCGTAGATATGTTCCTTATTGTTAGGAAAACACTAATTATGTGAAGCTAAAGTCCAACCTCTGCAAGTCCTTCAGTCTTCAACCAATTCTGCTTCAGTCAGTAAAGTTCTTGTTACCAAAGATAGCTTGTCGAACATCGTATAGATGCTCCCATCCTTCTGACCTGAATCTAAAGTGTCAGAGCAGCTGCTGATGAAGAAAAATGCATCCTCTACCAGCCATAGCGCAACATAAGAGTTTAAGATTAGAGCTAATGTTGGCTTGAATGTGTTATCCGGATGAACAGGAGGAGCCAGGAGAAAACTGCTGGAACAAGGTGGCTATTTAAGGAATTATATAAGCAAGAAGCAAACAATCAATCTGAACATGGAAGAATATTTGCATCTTCAGACCCTCCTGGCTTGATGAAGTCGCTCTGATACGTCAGACAGCTGTTCTCCAACTGTTAGGGGAGGTTTCTTAATTTGCAGCTTATTTTAATTAAATCTTTGACAATTCTGTACTTTTACACTGGGCTTATTATGTATATAAACACTGTTATAAGCTAGCAGTAGGTGGCGTTAGTAGGAGGTAGCGTTGGCTTTGGTTTATACCAGACATCCCCAAAGTCGGACCTCTTCGGTCTTTGTGCTGCAGGTTTTGGAGGTTTTCCTGCTCCAGGACAGTTGATTCACATTGATGGTTGATTAACAGGCTTTTTCTGAACTGCAATCATCAGAATCAGCTGTGCTAAAGCAGAGAAACCTCTAAAACCTGCAGGACAGCGGCCCTCCAAGACTGACTTTGGGGATGCCTGGTTTATACACTAGTAGACATTCAAAATTTCCCCATTTTCCAGCTTGGCTGGTCCCCTACGATTCCTTTTTAAACATCAATCCTGGTACTAAAATATTCTGTCATGATTTGTGGACATTAAGATCTAAAGAGCAGCTCCATCTCCTGGTCAGACAGTGAAAGGGTGGAGTCAGAGTAAAAGAATATGCACTCCCAGGAACAGGAGGGGTCACTCCAGTGACTGGAAGTTGGAGGGGATTTTGCAGGGAGTTGCATGGGAGTCTGCCGCCATTCGGCTGGCGTTTGACTGGGAAAGTCCATTTTAAATGGCTGTTACTGTATATACTTTAGCTCATATCCTTCCATTTAATCATGCATGGCAGCCAGTTGAAGAAACTGGAAGAAAGTCGCGGTAATAGATTATATTTTGGAGAACTGGAATAATTCTATTGCAAAGTCAACTCACTATATCCACCAGGCTGCACAAGGACAAATATTTATGAGAATACACAAACTGACTGAAATTAAGAATTTATATAATATATTAACGATTAATCAATTATATTATTGTATGTAATACTAACCTAGATGAATAAATAACTAACTTCTAACTAATTTAACTTTAACTAATTTTTAAAAGCTTACAGTTAGAGTGGCTCAGGTTATCCTGAGCTATCTCTATAGTTCTGCTGCTATAGGCTTAGACTGCTGGAGGACATAGGGACCCCTTTTTCATCATTCTGCTTCATTCTATCTCTATTCTCCCACTCTGCAGAATCTGTTAGTTCAATCTCTAACGTTCTGCTCTCTCTGCTTTTTCTCATAGTAGCTTCATCTGGTCTGTTCCTGTTTGGCTGTGACTCCATCCTGGAGAGAAATATCAGCTGTGCTGCTGCCATCAACACCTTTGTTTCTAGATGTTGGAGCTTGGCCTGTTTTTCAGTGTAGTCCTGTTTCTCTGACTGTGACTAACTGGATGTGCTCTCTTCATCCTCTGACATGGGAGCTGGCTCGGAGCTCGTCTGCCTGGCTGTGTGTTTCCTGGATGGGGCCGCCTTTTACAGCTGCTTTCTGTATCTATGCTTCTTTTTCTATGTCTGCTTCTGTCCCCTTGAACCCCAGTGGGCCTCAGCAGATGGCCGCTCACATTGAGCCTGGTTCTGCTGGAGGTTTCTTCCTGTTCAAAGGGAGTTTTTCCTCTCTACTGTCGCTACAAGCATGCTTAGTGTGAGGGATTGCTTTTGAGTCAATGAGTCGATGCAATCAGCTGGTTTTCCTTAGATAGAAAACTTTGAATCAATCTGACTGGATGATCTGGTTGAACTGGAAAGTGCCTTGAGATGACATGCGTTGTGAATTGGCTTTATAGAAATAAACTGAATTGAAATGAAATTAATTTCCTTTAAATGGTAGAAAATGCTTTCTTGTATAATCAGATTGCACCAGCTGGCTTTCTTTCTTTCATTTCTTCTGATATTCATGCCCCAAAACGCTTCCTGGTTTATAGATATTTAACCCCACCTCGAGGTTATTACAGTAGCAGCCATTCAAAATGGCTTCTCCCAGTCAAACGCCAGCAGAATGGCAGCCAACTTCCAGTCAATGGAGTGACCCCCTCCTTCTAATGGGCGTATATATATTTTTTAACTCTGACTCCACCCTTTCCGACATGTCCCGACATGAATAGAGCTGGAAACCAGGATCAACTGGTCAGCTGACCTGATCACTGACTGATTGTGGGTGTAGAGGAGGAGAGGCTCTGCCTAAGTAGGGCAGGAGCAGGTTGTTAAAGACCTTAAAAACGGACGTTATTACTTTAAAATAAACCTTCTGTAAAAATATGTGCTGCAGCACTAAACAACTTAGTTCATTTAAATAACCTGAACTGAAGCTGCTGCAATAATTTACATTCGCTAGGGTTTTCTGATTCTTGTTCACATGACAATAGTGCAGAAATGTGTAATGCTGGAGTCACATCTGCTTTCATTAACGCTGTTGTTCTGACCCTTGATAGCAGCCTAAGGATTTAAAACATTGACATAGCATGAATGTTTCCAGCTTGAGGTCTAATTATCCAAAGTTGTGACAGCTGTGTTGAAAAAAAAAAGAGTTAGAGATCTTTTATTAGAGACTATAATTTACCGGGTTTGAAATCTTATCTGGATATGATGAAATTATAACGTCAAAACAAGCTTGAGATCTGTTATCTAAAGATGAGCTCGTGAACGATCCCGATCAAGAGAGCTTGAAGCCTCATTTCCAGATAACGAAAGAAAATTAGCCGGAGCTCTTTCTATAAAGACATTATGAAAATGTCACAACAAAACAAGCTTGATGCGAGAGAAAACGGTGTAATCGATGCATAATTAACTTTTTACCTCGCAAGATTGTGTCACTGCTGGGACTACAAAATAACTCCAGATGAATGTTGTGCCTTATGTACCAGATTCTCTTCTCACCATAAATAAAAAAAATACATATAATCTTCCAGGCTACAGATTTGACCTTTTTTATGGACAACAGTAAATGTTAAATATCCTTCAGTGTGAGTAAAGCTCTTGTTATTGGCTGCCCCTTCATGTCAATCATTTATAGAGACGGTGCTGCGTCACAACGTACTTCAGTTCAGTTTATTTTATTTTTTAGCAGATCTTTTAGT
>NW_015150644.1:598263-611041 GCF_000732505.1 Cyprinodon variegatus | reverse complement strand
ACTTTAGTTTGGTTAAATTACAGTAGCAGACATTCAAAATTTCCCCACTTTCCTTGATGGGCCCTTGGCTGGTCCCCTACAATTCCTTTTTAAACATCAATCTTTGTACTAAAATATTCTGTCATGATTTGTGGACATTAAGATCTAAAGAGAAGCGTCATCCCCTGGTCAGACCATATAATTCAGTGAAAGGGTGGAGTTAGAGTCACTCAAGTGGCTGGATGTTGGAGGGGAATTTGCTGGGAGTTGCAGAGGTGTCTGCCTCCATTCGGCTGGCGTTTGACTGGAAACGGCCATATTGAATGGCAGTTACTGTAAATCATTCAGACAGTTTGGTTGAAAGTTTTCTTTATAAGGTAAGGCTACTGATTGAAGACTCAGATATGTGCATAAGAGGTAGAAAGAGAAGCATTTTTTACTCGGCTCGACCTACGTGCAGCCAAACTTTGATTTGATTTGCCACTGTTGGCCAAAAACTCTGTTGTATTTTTATATTTTTGTAAGAAAAAACGTAAGTTTTCATTTCTGAATTTTGAAAGAAGACTTTTTTCACAGGAATTGTTATTTTCTTTTTGTTCAATCAAAACAAGGCTACGCATGAATGGACCAGACAACTGTGGGACATTTCCAAGCAAACTAATTTTTCTAATTATTGACTGTTTATGATAATAGGTGACATAATTTGACAAGTTTGATCATTTTCTCAAGGAGAAAAAAAAGCTGTGTATGCAGCTGTAAGTGACTGTAAAGTAATTTTAGGATGAAGAAATTAAAACATGCCACAGGCAGTACAGACCAGGTACTAAGTGGTTAAATTAGTCGGAAACACCTCTGTGATCTAGACTATAGCAACTTCTTTAAACAGTAAGAAAGTGGAGTGTTTACTGCCTGGGAGGGGTTCTCACCTGTCACTGTAAGCAGCGGTGGTGGTGGGTTGGGCAAATCTGTATGCTGCATAGCCACCCTGTTAAAATACCAAAGTATTAATTAGTGATTAAGCACAACCTGCGCAGAGAAAGGTTAGAACTCAGATACACAAGCAAACAACAATACAGACTCAGAGCTTTAAATGTCACTGCACAGTGTTTTGGTCCTGAGCCCACACCTTTGAGCTGCAGGTTCCCTCAGAGACACCAGAGGGTGCTGTTTGATATATGGTGCATGCAGCAGGAGGTGGCATTAGGGGAATGAGTGATGATCTGAGGAAGCAGCACGTTTGGGGAGCAACTTATTGTCGCACTACAAGCCTGTTGGAGCAGCAACAGCACGGCGGAGAAGCAGAGCCCCCAATTGCTGCCCATTTTTAGCCGACTTTCTGCAGCTTTCCCTTTACTGCGACCCCTCGTCTCACAAATGAAGGGAGATGTTTGAACCGTTGGGGAGTCAGGACTGCTGTATTCATTTGCCAGAGTGGGGAAGGAATTAAAGACCTGATTGTAGAGTGCTGCTATTACTCTCTTTGAAAAATGAAGGTGTTCCCCCACTGTTTTTCTATTAGTGCCACCCGAGCGTCTGCCCATCTGTGTCCATACGCCGGATAGCTGCCTTTTAATAATGCACCTTTTCATTCATTTTTAAAGCCGTCCGTGAAAGTTCTGCGGCTGAAAATCTATTCTAGCTCCCTTTCCGTCGTTTTCCAGGGAGGGGGTGCAGGAAGTCGTGGCAGATGAAGCGGATGACTTCCTGTGGGACAGAGTCTGCCTTGGGACCGCCCTGATTACGGCAACAGCCCGAACAAACAGTGGCCGATAAATCACTGCATTGTCAAGTCCTGCACACGGCGCTGCTACACATTTGTTATTTTGTCACGTCGGCGCAATCGTGCACAAGTGTACTGGTGCGTTTCCACAAGGAGCAGCATGCATATGTATTAGCACATACATATCCTGGGTGATGCATGTTTATATGTGCATGTTTGGTTCTGACAACATTGTGGCATCGGCTGGATGACAGTTGAGGACACTAAGGCGCTAAGGGACGGCTTCCTGTTGGTCACCAGAGACTCTACGCACACCGAGGCAGTCTGAAGCACTGCAGTGGTCATGGCCGAAGGGAATGGCAGTGGTGTCTTGGATTGGGAAGATGGATCAACCTTCCAGGCCTCAGTTAGCTTACACAGAGTCTGTGAGTGGAGGCTGAACATCACTCAGACCACAGCCCAGCTCTCTTCTATGGCGGTGGGTGTCTGTGCAATAAAAGTCAGTGAAATACGGTCCTATCATGTGGGCTGGTGTGAAAGTCATCTATCACACCGGGTTTAGCATTTCATTCCCAGACACCGGTCCTGGTCGGGGCGAAAGTGAGAAGCAGCTGTCAGCGCCGCCGTGCTCACTGTCATCTCGGCAGAGAGAGGAAAATCAAAGGGACAAATTACACCCCCCCTCTCCTCCCACACACAGACGTTTGGACTGATGTCAAAGTGGGGGCAATGTGGTAATTTCAGCATTATCTCCACAGCCTCCTTGCTCCTCTGTGTTGGGGCGGCCTGCCTCTGATGCGACCCCGCCTGCACGGACAGATCCGGAGGGATGGCAAATCCCTTTATCTGCTGCTCCTCTTATCTCCCCCACGGTGATTGCTGGGGGGGGGGAGACTGGCTCCACTCAGACCGACGTAGACACCCCTCCTCCCCCAGGACAGGCAGGGATATCCCAGCCAAGCCCTTTGAATGAGCAACGAACAGGACAGGAGAAACGCAGACAAATCTGAAGGAGTAAATGACCTAACTTGACAAGGGACACTGAGTCAGGGTCCACCTCTTTGCCAAAGTCTGAGATCAGAGGAGGGAGGAGCTGAGGGGGTTTTAAATTTTGTTGTCGGGTTTCTTGGCACGGCAGACTGAGGCCTAATCGACGCCGGCTTGGCAGCGACGCTGGGTGAGAGCCGGGGGGGAGGAGATCACGTTTTCGTCTCCAGGGCCGAGTCCTGTGTCTGCTTTACTTCTCTTTCAAACGAGCAGTCAGGAGGAAAACCAGCCATACTCACATAGATCTCTGCTCCGTAGAAGCCATCTTGGTACACCACCCTGTGAAGCCATAAAATAGGAAACAATAGTTAGTTGGCTTTGCATCGCGCCGAATCCTCGGACGTTGTTCTGTCAGATCAGCGTACCCCGTCGGATCAGCATGCCTATAATCAATACGCATGCGCAAGATTATTAACTTTTAACTCTCTCAATGGCTGTTTATCCCTTTAGTCATGTATAAAAAAAATCCATTTAAGGTCAGATTGACATACGCTTCTAAAAAAACACAAAGTAATTAAATAATTTTTGTACATGACTAAAGGGATACTCGCCCGTTGAGGTAGTTTAAAGTTTATTTTTCGTACAAAACTAAAGGAATAAACGGGTATTGACTATGGGTATGCTGGTCTGACCGGGTACGCTGGTCTGACATAACACCGTGGCCTTTCTCCTCCAGCGTTCACCGCCTGCATCTTGGGTGAGGTCAGATTTCTGGCAGCTTCAGCTCGCTGTACCACAAATAACGAATGACACATTAAACTGAAAGGTGCAACCGTTTCAAATCCCTGTCCAATTTTCTGCTCGGCTAAAGTTGTTTGTCTTTCCAGTTTCTGCAGTTGTTGTCAGGAGAGAGGAGCGAAGGACAATAGAAAGCAGTGAAGGCAGCTTCGTCACGTGACTCTGAAGTATAAATCAACCAGCTGCCATCGGCACCGAGGGGCCCTTAGAGAAGCAGGGAGGGGACCGTGGGGTTTCTGGTCCTGGTTTCAGCAGCGAGTCTCTCTACAGCAAGACTAACCCTGATCTGATCATAGGGGGGCTGGCCTTTGTCCGAACAGAGTGAGAGGCAAGAGATCAGAACCCATGCTGATGCTACCCACTCTGACTCTGCTACTGTCAAAAGCACCAACTATACCAGAAGAAAAACCTGGACCCGCATGGAGGAAGAGGCAGAGCTACTGAAAAAGGGATTCAATTTCTCTAAGAGTCACAATATTACATTTGAACACTAAAATACGATGTTTTGCACAAACACAGGTTTCAGCTAAGCAAGTATATATTTATGACCATCTTTGGACAAATGCTCTGAGGAACTAAACCGTTTTCATACAGTCAAACACCAACTGAATGACAGCTAACTTCCCTCCAACTCCCAGCAAAATCCACTCCAACTTCCAGCCACTGGAGTGACCCCCCTCTTACATATTTTTGTTACTCTGACTCTATCCTTTCACTGAATTACAGGGTCTGACCAGAAGATGACGCCTCTCTTTAGATCTTAATGTCCACAAATCATGAAAGAAAGAATAATTTAGGGCAAATATTGATGTTTAAGAAGGAATTGTAGGGGACCAGCCAAGGACCAGCCAAGGGCCAGCCAATAATCAGCCAAGGATCAGCCAAGGGCCAGCCAAGAATCAGCCAAGGGCCAGCCAAGGATCAGCCAAGGGCCAGCCAAGGACCATCCAAGGATCAGCCAAGGGCCAGCCAATGGCCAGCCAAGGACCAGCCAAGGGCCAGCCTAGGATCAGCCAAGGGCCAGCCAAAGTTTAGCCAAGGACCAGCCAAGGAACAGCCAAGGGCCAGCCAAGAATTAGCCAAGGGCCAGCCAAGGATCAGCCAAGGATCAGCCAAGGGCCAGCCAAGGACCATCCAAGGATCAGCCAAGGGCCAGCCAATGGCCAGCCTAGGAACAGCCAAGGAACAGCCAAGGGCCAGCCAAAGATCAGCCAAGGAACAGCGAAGGGCCAGCCAAGAATTAGCCAAGGGCCAGCCAAGGATCAGCCAAGGATCAGCCAAGGACGAGCCAAGGATCAGCCAAGGGCCAGCCAAGGACCAGCCAAGGACCAACTAAGGAACAGCCAAGGGTCAGCCAAGGATCAGCTAAGGAACAGCCAAGGACCAGCCAAGGAAAAGCCAAGGATCAGCCAAGGAAAAGCCAAGAGCCCCTCAAGGAAAGTGGGGAAATTTTGAATGGCTAGTACTGTAGCAGCTGTCTTGTTTTTTCACATTCAACCCTTCAAATCCAGCTGCTCTGGTTCCCTTTCCACCTCACTGTACATTCAACATAACTTTGTCCAGTTCTAGAGGTCTTACAAAAGAAAAAGTCCAAATTTTCCAGATAGTTCCATTAAGCCTTGTGACCCGGCCCTCTTACTGAAGAGGACTTTTCTAAATATGAGCAGTTATCTTCGCTCCATGCATTTGTCCTTCCTCTAACATTTCTCTAATAATGCTGTGAACACAGATTTCCTTCCTAAACCCGCTGACTAAATCTTGTAGAATTGTAACACCATCTCTGCCTCACGCTAACAAAAGCTTTAAGATAAGATCTCAGTATTTTTGTGATTGATTTAATGCAAAATTTGAAGCTTGAATCGTTGAAATTAAAAGGTATAAATGGGTGGTCAAATTTGATACGTTTATTCCAAGGGTAAAGAGGAAATACTCACGCTCCATAAGCAGGGATCGGTGGAGGTGGTGGAGCCGTGCGGAACGTGTTGTAAACAGCTCGTCCCCTTCCCCGCAAGTGGGCACCCCTGTAGGCCACCGTAGCGCCTGTGGCAGGGTAGGGGAACCCTGTTACTGCAGAGGAAAAGGGAGAGAAAATGGCTTTCAGAGAACATCTTCAGCTTGGCATTGCTTACCTTATGACAGAATACATTAGAGAGAGACGTGTGGCTCTGCTTTCCCTATGACAGAATGCATTATGTGGAAGACAAGGAAACAATAGATTTAATCTTTTCTAGGTGCGCCTCATCGAGCACTCTACCCTTTCCCAGCTCACTGCTTTGTGTCGTACTCAGCAAGGATCCACATTTGCTGTACGCATTCTTCCCTGATGCCTGGCGAGGGGCAGCCTTGAAGTCCGGGCGACTAATGGATGCAGTACCACTAGTTTCGCACCACGGCTTTCGCACAGTTTGGAGTAGAATTGAAGAGTGGGAGGCCTGAGGTAGAGCCCGAACTCAGGAGATGAATTTGAGGAGGCTGCTGATCAACAATCAGGCGATCTCTGACGCTGATGGGTTTCAGGTGGTTGGAAAATGGGGGTGGGGAGACAAAGGTTGTTGTGACAAAACGGTCACGGTGAGATTAGAGGACAGCTAATGGGAACTTCAGGTCTCCATTTAACCTTCAATCAGCACAGAGGCTGTCTGATTACAGCCCTGCAGGGGTGCATACAAACACACCGATCTCCAGAAATGATTAAGGTGGCCTCCACTCTTCCTGCGATTGTAATTCCCTAACACCTCCGCAACCATCCCCCCCACAGCAGAGTCTATCAAAAAACAGTCACCGCCATTATTCTTCATCCTCCGCAAAATGCCCCTTTGTCATCCTCGCCTCACCTTATTCTTCTTTACGTATTTCCAGAGTATTTGTTCTATTAACCGGGTCTGATCTCACAGGTAAATAGCATCTAAAAGAATAAAAACTTGTGCTATGTTTGTGGCGTTAGCCCCGCAGCCACTGGACGCACTGACGGGGAGAGGGATTAGCTTTGTTTTTGAAAACGTCTATAACGTCTGCAATCATTAACAACTCGCTCCATTAGTGGATATATCCAAACTTCGCATCTCTTTGGGTCAGGTGACCTCCCTCACCAACGCACAAGGCGCTTTGTTTGCTGCCACTGTACCAACCTGTGCCCGATTTCCCCCCAAAAGTGATTTATAGCTCTGACCTTGGCATTTAAATTAGGGGAGGGGAGGGTGTCCGAAAATGCAGTTGCTAAAGGGCACAAACAACCCTCCTTCTGAAGTCCACCCCCCTAAAGAAAAATAAATTATGCTTCTTCCTTTCTTTTTTTTTTTCTTTTCTAAAATTTGTATGCGATCTGCATGCGGTGATGTATGTGAACGTAAACTCATAATGAGTTGGCGATAGGCTACACTGCTTCAATAATAACCCATAAATCAAAGACACTGTCACACCTTGGTGAGCGCGTGAAAAGCAACAACAGCCGCCGCCGCGTACGGAGGGAGCACAAACCCGGCGGAGCCACCAAAGTCAAACACCTTTTTCCGGGGAGGGGCGCCGCAGAAAATATGAGTTATGTGCCGGAGGGCGGCAGGGTCAAGCCGCACCTCATATGTCATACGTTGTCAACCTGAGAGAAGCTCAATACCTGCAGAGCCAAGTTGGACCCGGGGTAATCCAGTGATGGGGTCATAACCGGCTCTCATAAAGAAAGATCTGATTTTCCACAAGGTTGATCTCTCTAATACTTCCTGCTCAAATACATGAGCATTTAATCCACGCGCTGGGGACCAAAAACAGCTTAATCTAATCAAGAGTCTGGAGCTTAATTATCCCCCTAAAGTACACTCCAACAATGAGAGGATCTGTCTACATATATTAAGACGGCAATTAGCCTTTCTTTTCTGTCATTTACACAGCTGGTAGGTTTTCCACAAGTCCTCAAGAAAAGACTCCACCTTAGTGAGTGAAAATCTGAATTGGTGAGTGAAAAGCCACTCATCTCCTGTCTCTGTTGGAATTAGCTGCAGAGAAGAGCCTCTGAGTGGTAGCCTGAGGGGGCGGCCATACGATGGCGGGTCTAAGTGACAGCTGTCTGTGGCGCTGAAAGCCTCCAACACCAGTAATGAAGAAAAGTTTGCCAATTATACCACTATGAGCTAAACGGCGCAATGCACGCTGAATGCAGATCTACCTCAGAGGAGTTCTTTTAGTTATTCTAATCTTTATTTTTTTCCTGTTTTATGCAATTCTAACACCTGCATCGGATTTATTTCGATGAATAATAAAATCAAACCGCTGTATAGCTCACATAATTAATAATTTCCTTTAACAGAGGGCATGAATCAGGGCTTCACATCGCTACCACACCCATGTGTTCATGTGAGGCCATTTGAGTCCATTCTGCATAAATTATGGAGTTTAAAATCACATTAGTGCACATTAAAACAGGAGAGAGGTAAGCACAGTTATTGTTTGCCTACCAGCTACTGCACACCATAATTTGTGCCAGCGCTAACTTTTATTGCCAGCTCTCTTGGTTTAATTGGGAGCCCTCAGTTTGAGGAGGATACGGAGCCGGGGAAGGAGGGGGGGGCATTGCTGCAGACCCCACCGGGTCCTTTCCTGCTCCCCTCCCCCCATCAGGAGGAGGAGCCAATCTACCCTGGAAGAGGTTAAGAGCGGGGAGCTGGCGTAAGGCTCTCATCCGTCATTCTCCTGAATGGGTTTTGAGGACAATAAACCTGTAGCGCCAGGACGAATGGAGACGAAGTGTGCTGTCACCCAGCCACGATTTATGGCTCCCAATTTCACTGATCTCCTGCACAGAAATGAGGACTGATAAACAGTGATTAATCGGCTTTATATACCATTTTAACTCTCCCCGCAAAAACCATAATGGTGAAGATTTGGGAAAAATCTGCGGCAGGATTTTATGGTTTTCCCAAACCTGTAACATTGGAATGTCCTCGATAGGGTTGGATTGTTCTTTCTTTTATAAAAGAAGCAGTTTCCTGCATATTAGGGATGGTTTGGTTTCAAAAATGTATCTCTTTATTTATGTTTCCCATCTTCCCAGCTGGCAAGCATATGTTGTCGTTTAGGCTTGGCAAACTCCAGCGCCATGTCAAGACGACTTGAAAAATTAGCAGCCAATAAATCACGCAGCCCCTCCTGCTTCCCCTGCCTGGAGTGGTGGACCACACTCCCTCTGATTTATGAGATGATTTGGGAAGTGTGTGTGTGAGGAACATGGAGGAAGCGTGCATGAAAGAAGAGACGTGTATTAGTGTCTGTGTTCTACATAGGTTATCTATTTCTGTAGGCTGCTATGCTTTGGTCTGAGTGTAAGAAAACAGGGCAGGTGGTGGAGCTCCGAGTGCGCACGTAGGGGCGGGAACACGATTGTTTGCCGAAGTTCAGACTTATATAATGTCCGTATCTTTTAGTTTTGGAGAAAATTCCTTCTGATGGCGTCAAAGTGAATGTGTTTGATGCTGTTAAAAGAGCTACACTCGGAGGCGAACATGTTTGTGTGCATAAATAATTAGCAGAGGAAGATGTTGAAATGAAAGGAGTGCCGAGGGGGGGGGAGGTTAGTGGGAAGCAGGGGAGGAGGCTTGGATGAGGGTAAGGGGTTGGGGCTGAAATAAAAATGATAGATGACTGCTTTCTGTCATGGACAGTTATTTAGAGGTTCGCCGTAAAGCTGTCCGGGGAATGAACAGATTTTAGTCTAATGAGCAGAAAGGAAAGCCGTTAAAGTGGCGAGATGTGCTCAGCACTTCTTCCAAATGAAATAGTACCATTTCCCCCTCATTAAAATGCAAAGGGTTCATATAACATACAGCAATAAAGCTGGCATGTCGAGGCAGAGAGAGATAGGGAAAACCCCACTGAGCTCATCTCGTTCCTCCATTACTGAGACCAGAAGGAATAGCGGCCTTCGACAGGGTGGGTGCCAACAATATCTCTCACTCAATCTCCCTTATTCGGTTAGCTCTGTAAAAGTCAATCTGGTGCACTTGGCAAATCCATCCACAGCAGCAGCCTCCACAATCTGATAACAGTTGCAGAGGCGCTTGCTCTTGAAATCATTTTTTTTTTTTAGCTTTACAGTTGCACACTGTGCAAACAATGGCTCAGGCTCCCTCAGCCACTCAGAGAAGCTTGGATCATCCACTGCTTATCGGATCCACTTTGATTTACGGCGAATTTTATGTTCACTCGGTTCAGGATGAACCTGATTGTGGAAATTCAGGGGGTCAGATTGGGATTGGCTGCGGCCGATAGCGGACTCTGGCGTGTGGCGGAAAAAAGGTACCGGGAGAAATGAGAAAAGCAGTCGTACCGGCATACAGTTCAGGACCATAGACAGCTCCCACCACTGGGTTCAGCTTCCAGCCTGGAAACAAAGAAGAAAGTCCACTTAGACCTCGGCTTAACGGGAGCTCGATTAGCAGGCAGCGCTCGGCTCGGCACTCACCGTTTGTGTAAGGGTTGGCCACTTTTTTGTTTGTCATCACTCGTGCGGTTGCATTGTTCACCTGTTTAAAGCAGGAGGGGACACAGTGAGTGTTTACAAATGTTAACAACACAAGCCAAACATTCAGACTGGGCCACGAGAAAGCAGCAAACCAAAAACCAACTGAAACACATTCTCAAAATAAAAGGAGGGTTGTGCAGGTCTACAGATTTCTCCTGTTTGGACTTTTTAAATGTTTCAGATCATCAACAGACTCTAAACATCAGACAAACTATTTTAAAAAAGTTTTTTAAAAAGTTAAAAAACAATCTACTGGATTTTGTTTGCGAGTTTGAAGACATTTTGCTTCCCTTCCAGGAAGCTTTTTCAATTCAAAATGTCAGAAAGAGCGTAGACAGGTATCAGGTATTACAGGCTAACAAGGGGCGGACCTGTTTGTCCAGTTTTCAATTTACATGTTTTCTAAGCCAAAACAAGGCTTTGTTTTTGGTCCACTCTATAAAGCCTCAAACTTTATGTTATTTCTGACATTTTGAATTGAAAAAGCTTCCTAGATGGGAAGAGAAACGTCTTCAAACATGGAAAAAAATCCAGTGGATTGTTTTTTATTGGATTTCTTTTAGTCTGGTTTTAAAATAAGTTTGATCTGAAACACTTTTGTTGGACAAAAAAAAAACAAAAAAGAGCAGAAATCCTTGGGAGAAAAGCTGCTTCACAGGACTGTAAACGGTTCGTTCCATCACAGACATACCTGCTGCTTTAAAATCAACCAACAAAAACAAAGGAGAGCATGCAACATCTACATGTTTGAGAAAAAGGGATCTTCTTCCAGTTTTATGGAGTGATTGAAGAACCGAATATGTGCCACAAAAAAGGAAAAATAAACTGGTTTGCTCCCACTGACCTGATGGGAGCGACTGTTTTATAAACAAAACTATAACTCGAAGCAAGCTGCAGCAAACGAAGGCAACCAGGAAATGCAGGTTGTCTGAGATTCAATAGGACCCCAGAGGGAGACAGCATGCATTCATCCTGCTTTGTCAGGTGATGATGGACAACTTGTCCAGGTGGACATGTATGGATTCCATATTCTACTGAGAACGGATTACACGCACCATTATGCATGCATGCAACCAGATCCACACACAAACGCTAGCCGCATGCTTTTGCTTTGATATGCAGGGAAACCAAGAACACAGCAGGCAGGAAAGGAGGGAAAAAAAGGGGAAAAATGGAAGCACCTCGATTTTGCGTCCCTCTACGATTGTACCATTTAGTTTCTCCCGTGCACGATCAGCGTCTGTGCTTGTTTCAAAAGTTACAAACCCAAAGCCCTGAGAGCGCCACGTTAGCCACAGGTAGAGAAGAAAAGACACACACACACACAGAAGGGGGGGGGAGAAAAGGAAGAAAGAGGTGAGAAGACAGGAGGTGGTGAGCAGCAGCAGCGGCGGCGGCAGTGGAGTCGAGTTGTAAGCAGCCAGATTAATTAGAGGCAGTTAGTGAGGCGTCAGGAAACAGCAAACAGAGAGATCCGAGGAGGAGAGAAGAACAGTGACATGACCTCACACGGCAACACCAACAAACCTGCCCGCTTTATCCAATTAAACGGCACAGCTGCGGTGGCATGGGTGAACGTCAGGAAGCAGAGGATGCAAAACACTGTTGGCTGCCATAATAGTGCTTTAATTATCTGAGTAACTTCGACAGCGTGGCTTCTGCTGCAGCCTTCCCTTCGTTTGAGGAAAACCCGGCAGCAGAGGAGAGGAGGGTTTCTCCTCAGCTTGATCTCAGACTGCTTTGCATTCAGAGCTCTAATAGCTGGAACATCTCAACAGAAGCTAGAATAAAGAACTGATATTGACTCTAGAACGCGACTAACATCCACCCAACCTCTCATTTCCATCCCCCACCTCTCGCTCTCCACACCAACACTCCCCTGGGAGGGTTTGTCACTTCGCTGAGTTATGTGGACTGGGATACTGGACCTGAGCGCTGTAGTGGAACCATTAAAATATTCCGGCCAAACAAGTCCCATTCCCTTAGTTTCTATATATACTTCTAGAGGTATGTGCAGGGAGGCAGGGAGTATAACCGCTGCTGCCTGATAATTGCTTGAGGATTTAATACATGTGAGAGATGGCGAGCGGCGTGATTCCGCATGCACACACACAGGATCAGTGGCGGTTCTAGACGAAATATATCAGGGGGCCAAGAGGGGACCGGCGTGTTTTCATGGGGGCACGAAAAATAATGAAATAAAGGCTGATTTCTACTCAGAAACCAGGTTGTCATTATCTCCTTTCTATCTCTTCTTTCTTTGATCTTTTCTCTTTTTTTTTCTTTTTCTGCTCTATTTACATTGCAGTGTCCATATAAACTGTAAAACTCTCTGCATAATTATAATAAAGCTATTATTTATTTATATGCATGAAAGTAAAGTGAAAGTAAAATCTGCTGGGCTCTTTTTGGCATCAAGACAATTATTGTTATTGTCACATTGCCAGACACTGTGTAAAAAAAAAAAGAAACCAGGTCGTCTGTGTGTGTGACACTGCTGCACCTTTCCAAAATTGTAGGTGAGTGCAGACAGTGCTGCAGACAGGAGGCCTCTGATTGGTCAAATCTACATCCGCTCTACACTATGGGCCGGATCTATCAAAGGTTTGCGTGTATTAAAACGTGAGCTATTTCACTGCGCACGCTAAAAAATGTACAAACTGATCTATCAACAGCGTGCTAAAAGGATTTGGTCTTTAAAACGTGCTAAATAGCGCCTCTCATCCATTTAGTACTTTTTCTGCAATGAATATGCAATATTCATTGCAGAAAAAGTACTAAAT